>NW_025960101.1:0-42600 GCF_023159225.1 Perognathus longimembris pacificus | reverse complement strand
GGGGTAGGCAGCTGTATATCAGGGAGTAAACCTTCTGAGAATAAAAACAGCTGGAGCTTGTTAAGGTAATTACACAGGGGAACGGATAATGTACTGGGAACTCCTCAGAAGAATCTGATTTGTGGTGAGGGGAGAGAGATAAAAGCTCATTTAGGAACGACATGAACATGCTGCGTAGGTAGCTGTTTATCAGTAAATATCTGCACTGAGATTAAGAAAAGCAGTAGCTTAATAAATTAAGTACTTCCTGGTATGGTTACTGTACTGGTAACTCCCCAAAAGAATCTGGATTGTGGTGAGGGTACAGAGAAAAAAGCTCATTTAGGACCTGCACTTACGAAGGGGGTAGGCAGCTGTATATCAGGGAGTAAACCTTCTGAGAATAAAAACAGCTGGAGCTTGTTAAGGTAATTACACAGGGGAAAGGATAATGTACTGGGAACTCCTCAGAAGAATCTGATTTGTGGTGAGGGGAGAGAGATAAAAGCTCATTTAGGAACGACATGAACATGCTGCATAGGTAGCTTTTATCAGTAAATATCTCCACTGAGATTAAGAAAAGCAGTAGCTTAATAAATTAAGTACTTCCTGGTATGGTTACTGTACTGGTAACTCCCCAAAAGAATCTGGATTGTGGTGAGGGAACAGAGAAAAAAGCTCATTTAGACCTGCACTTACGAAGGGGGTAGGCAGCTGTATATCAGGGAGTAAACCTTCTGAGAATAAAATCAGCTGTAGCTTGTTAAGGTAATTACACAGGGGAACGGATAATGTACTCGGAACTCCTCACAAGAATCTGATTTGTGGTGAGAGGAGAGAGGTAAAAGCTCATTATGGAACGACATGTACATGCTGCGTAGGTAGCTGTTTATCAGTAAATATCTCCACTGAGATTAAGAAAAGCAGTAGCTTAATGAATTAAGTACTTCCTGGTATGGTTACTGTACTGGTACCTCCAAAAGAATCTGGATTGTGTTGAGGGAACAGAGAAAAAAGCTCATTTAGGACCTGCACTTAAGAAGGGGGTAGGCAGCTGTATATCAGGGAGTAAACCTTCTGAGAATAAAAACAGCTGGAGCTTGTTAAGGTAATTACACAGGGAAAGGATAATGTACTGGGAACTCCTCAGAAGAATCTGATTTGTGGTGAGGGGAGAAAGATATAAGCTCATTTAGGAACGACATGAACATGCTGCGTAGGTAGCTGTTTATCAGTAAATACCTCCACTGAGATTAAGAAAAGCAGTAGCTTAATAAATTAAGTACTTCCTGGTATGGTTACTGTACTGGTAACTCCCCAAAATATCTGGATTGTGGTGAGGGAACAGAGAAAAAAGCTCATTTAGGACCTGCACTTACGAAGGGGGTAGGCAGCTGTATATCAGGGAGTAAACCTTCTGAAAATAAAAACAGCTGGAGCTTGTTAAGGTAATTACACAGGGGAAAGGATAATGTACTGGGAACTCCTCAGAAGAATCTGATTTGTGGTGAGGGGAGAGAGATAAAAGCTCATTTAGGAACGACATGAACATGCTGCGTAGGTAGCTGTTTATCAGTAAATATCTCCACTGAGATTAAGAAAAGCAGTAGCTTAATAAATTAAGTACTTCCTGGTATGGTTACTGTACTGGTAACTCCCCAAAAGAATCTGGATTGTGGTGAGGGAACAGAGAAAAAAGCTCATTTAGGACCTGCACTTACGAAGGGGGTAGGCAGCTGTATATCAGGGAGTAAACCTTCTGAGAATAAAAACAGCTGGAGCTTGTTAAGGTAATTACACAGGGGAAAGGATAATGTACTGGGAACTCCTCAGAAGAATCTGATTTGTGGTGAGGGGAGAGAGATAAAAGCTCATTTAGGAACGACATGAACATGCTGCGTAGGTAGCTGTTTATCAGTAAATATCTCCACTGAGATTAAGAAAAGCAGTAGCTTAATAAATTAAGTACTTCCTGGTATGGTTACTGTACTGGTAACTCCCCAAAAGAATCTGGATTGTGGTGAGGGACAGAGAAAAAAGCTCATTTAGGACCTGCACTTACGAAGGGGTAGGCAGCTGTATATCAGGGAGTAAACCTTCTGAGAATAAAAACAGCTGGAGCTTGTTAAGGTAATTACACAGGGGAAAGGATAATGTACTGGGAACTCCTCAGAAGAATCTGATTTGTGGTGAGGGGAGAGAGATAAAAGCTCATTTAGGAACGACATGAACATGCTGCGTAGGTAGCTGTTTATCAGTAAATATCTCCACTGAGATTAAGAAAAGCAGTAGCTTAATAAATTAAGTACTTCCTGGTATGGTTACTGTACTGGTAACTCCCCAAAAGAATCTGGATTGTGGTGAGGGAACAGAGAAAAAAGCTCATTTAGGACCTGCACTTACGAAGGGGGTAGGCAGCAGGTATATCAGGGAGTAAACCTTCTGAGAATAAAAACAGCTGGAGCTTGTTAAGGTAATTACACAGGGGAAAGGATAATGTACTGGGAACTCCTCAGAAGAATCTGATTTGTGGTGAGGGGAGAGAGATAAAAGCTCATTTAGGAACGACATGAACATGCTGCATAGGTAGCTGTTTATCAGTAAATATCTCCACTGAGATTAAGAAAAGCAGTAGCTTAATAAATTAAGTACTTCCTGGTATGGTTACTGTACTGGTAACTCCCCAAAAGAATCTGGATTGTGGTGAGGGAACAGAGAAAAAAGCTCATTTAGGACCTGCACTTACGAAGGGGTAGGCAGCTGTATATCAGGGAGTAAACCTTCTGAGAATAAAAACAGCTGGAGCTTGTTAAGGTAATTACACAGGGGAAAGGATAATGTACTGGGAACTCCTCAGAAGAATCTGATTTGTGGTGAGGGGAGAGAGATAAAAGCTCATTTAGGAACGACATGAACATGCTGCGTAGGTAGCTGTTTATCAGTAAATATCTCCACTGAGATTAAGAAAAGCAGTAGCTTAATAAATTAAGTACTTCCTGGTATGGTTACTGTACTGATAACTCCCCAAAAGAATCTGGATTGTGGTGAGGGAACAGAGAAAAAAGCTCATTTAGGACCTGCACTTACGAAGGGGGTAGGCAGCTGTATATCAGGGAGTAAACCTTCTGAGAATAAAAACAGCTGGAGCTTGTTAAGGTAATTACACAGGGGAAAGGATAATGTACTGGGAACTCCTCAGAAGAATCTGATTTGTGGTGAGGGGAGAGAGATAAAAGCTCATTTAGGAACGACATGAACATGCTGCGTAGGTAGCTGTTTATCAGTAAATATCTCCACTGAGATTAAGAAAAGCAGTAGCTTAATAAATTAAGTACTTCCTGGTATGGTTACTGTACTGGTAACTCCCCAAAAGAATCTGGATTGTGGTGAGGGAACAGAGAAAAAAGCTCATTTAGGACCTGCACTTACGAAGGGGGTAGGCAGCTGTATATCAGGGAGTAAACCTTCTGAGAATAAAAACAGCTGGAGCTTGTTAAGGTAATTACACAGGGGAAAGGATAATGTACTGGGAACTCCTCAGAAGAATCTGATTTGTGGTGAGGGGAGAGAGATAAAAGCTCATTTAGGAACGACATGAACATGCTGCGTAGGTAGCTGTTTATCAGTAAATATCTCCACTGAGATTAAGAAAAGCAGTAGCTTAATAAATTAAGTACTTCCTGGTATGGTTACTGTACTGGTAACTCCCCAAAAGAATCTGGATTGTGGTGAGGGAACAGAGAAAAAAGCTCATTTAGGACCTGCACTTACGAAGGGGTGTAGGCAGCTGTATATCAGGGAGTAAACCTTCTGAGAATAAAAACAGCTGGAACTTGTTAAGGTAATTACACAGGGGAAAGGATAATGTACTGGGAACTCCTCAGAAGAATCTGATTTCGTGGTGAGGGGAGAGAGATAAAAGCTCATTTAGGAACGACATGAACATGCTGCGTAGGTAGCTGTTTATCAGTAAATATCTCCACTGAGATTAAGAAAAGCAGTAGCTTAATAAATTAAGTACTTCCTGGTATGGTTACTGTACTGGTAACTCCCCAAAAGAATCAGGATTGTGGTGAGGGTACAGAGAAAAAAGCTCATTTAGGACCTGCACTTACGAAGGGGGTAGGCAGCTGTATATCAGGGAGTAAACCTTCTGAGAATAAAAACAGCTGGAGCTTGTTAAGGTAATTACACAGGGGAAAGGATAATGTACTGGGAACTCCTCAGAAGAATCTGATTTGTGGTGAGGGGAGAGAGATAAAAGCTCATTTAGGAACGACATGAACATGCTGCATAGGTAGCTGTTTATCAGTAAATATCTCCACTGAGATTAAGAAAAGCAGTAGCTTAATAAATTAAGTACTTCCTGGTATGGTTACTGTACTGGTAACTCCCCAAAAGAATCTGGATTGTGGTGAGGGAACAGAGAAAAAAGCTCATTTAGGACCTGCACTTACGAAGGGGGTAGGCAGCTGTATATCAGGGAGTAAACCTTCTGAGAATAAAAACAGCTGGAGCTTGTTAAGGTAATTACACAGGGGAAAGGATAATGTACTCGGAACTCCTCAGAAGAATCTGATTTGTGGTGAGGGGAGAGAGGTAAAAGCTCATTTAGGAACGACATGTACATGCTGCGTAGGTAGCTGTTTATCAGTAAATATCTCCACTGAGATTAAGAAAAGCAGTAGCTTAATGAATTAAGTACTTCCTGGTATGGTTACTGTACTGGTAACTCACCAAAAGAATCTGGATTGTGGTGAGGGAACAGAGAAAAAAGCTCATTTAGGACCTGCACTTACGAAGGGGGTAGGCAGCTGTATATCAGGGAGTAAACCTTCTGAGAATAAAAACAGCTGGAGCTTGTTAAGGTAATTACACAGGGGAAAGGATAATGTACTGGGAACTCCTCAGAAGAATCTGATTTGTGGTGAGGGGAGAAAGATAAAAGCTCATTTAGGAACGACATGAACATGCTGCGTAGGTAGCTGTTTATCAGTAAATACCTCCACTGAGATTAAGAAAAGCAGTAGCTTAATAAATTAAGTACTTCCTGGTATGGTTACTGTACTGGTAACTCCCCAAAATATCTGGATTGTGGTGAGGGAACAGAGAAAAAAGCTCATTTAGGACCTGCACTTACGAAGGGGGTAGGCAGCTTATATCAGGGAGTAAACCTTCTGAAAATAAAAACAGCTGGAGCTTGTTAAGGTAATTACACAGGGGAAAGGATAATGTACTGGGAACTCCTCAGAAGAATCTGATTTGTGGTGAGGGGAGAGAGATAAAAGCTCATTTAGGAACGACATGAACATGCTGCGTAGGTAGCTGTTTATCAGTAAATATCTCCACTGAGATTAAGAAAAGCAGTAGCTTAATAAATTAAGTACTTCCTGGTATGGTTACTGTACTGGTAACTCCCCAAAAGAATCTGGATTGTGGTGAGGGAACAGAGAAAAAAGCTCATTTAGGACCTGCACTTACGAAGGGGGTAGGCAGCAGTATATCAGGGAGTAAACCTTCTGGGAATAAAAACAGCTGGAGCTTGTTAAGGTAATTACACAGGGGAAAGGATAATGTACTGGGAACTCCTCAGAAGAATCTGATTTGTGGTGAGGGGAGAGAGATAAAAGCTCATTTAGGAACGACATGAACATGCTGCGTAGGTAGCTGTTTATCAGTAAATATCTCCACTGAGATTAAGAAAAGCAGTAGCTTAATAAATTAAGTACTTCCTGGTATGGTTACTGTACTGGTAACTCCCCAAAAGAATCTGGATTGTGGTGAGGGATCAGAGAAAAAAGCTCATTTAGGACCTGCACTTACGAAGGGGGTAGGCAGCTGTATATCAGGGAGTAAACCTTCTGAGAATAAAAACAGCTGGAGCTTGTTAAGGAAATTACTCAGGGGAAAGGATAATGTACTGGGAACGCCTCAGAAGAATCTGATTTGTGGTGAGGGGAGAGAGATAAAAGCTCATTTAGGAACGACATGAACATGCTGCGTAGGTAGCTGTTTATCAGTAAATATCTCCACTGAGATTAAGAAAAGCAGTAGCTTAATAAATTAAGTACTTCCTGGTATGGTTACTGTACTGGTAACTCCCCAAAAGAATCTGGATTGTGGTGAGGGAACAGAGAAAAAAGCTCATTTAGGACCTGCACTTACGAAGGGGGTAGGCAGCTGTATATCAGGGAGTAAACCTTCTGAGAATAAAAACAGCTGGAGCTTGTTAAGGTAATTACACAGGGGAAAGGATAATGTACTGGGAACTCCTCAGAAGAATCTGATTTGTGGTGAGGGGAGAGAGATAAAAGCTCATTTAGGAACGACATGCACATGCTGCGTAGGTAGCTGTTTATCAGTAAATATCTCCACTGAGATTAAGAAAAGCAGTAGCTTAATAAATTAAGTACTTCCTGGTATGGTTACTGTACTGGTAACTCCCCAAAAGAATCTGGATTGTGGTGAGGGAACAGAGAAAAAAGCTCATTTAGGACCTGCCTTACGAAGGGGGTAGGCAGCTGTATATCAGGGAGTAAACCTTCTGAGAATAAAAACAGCTGGAGCTTGTTAAGGTAATTACACAGGGGAAAGGATAATGTACTGGGAACTCCTCAGAAGAATCTGATTTGTGGTGAGGGGAGAGAGATAAAAGCTCATTTAGGAACGACATGAACATGCTGCGTAGGTAGCTGTTTATCAGTAAATATCTCCACTGAGATTAAGAAAAGCAGTAGCTTAATAAATTAAGTACTTCCTGGTATGGTTACTGTACTGATAACTCCAAAAGAATCTGGATTGTGGTGAGGGAACAGAGAAAAAAGCTCATTTAGGACCTGCACTTACGAAGGGGGTAGGCAGCTGTATATCAGGGAGTAAACCTTCTGAGAATAAAAACAGCTGGAGCCTGTTAAGGTAATTAGACAGGGGAAAGGATAATGTACTGGGAACTCCTCAGAAGACTCTGATTTGTGGTGAGGGGAGAGAGATAAAAGCTCATTTAGGAACGACATGAACATGCTGCATAGGTAGCTGTTTATCAGTAAATATCTCCACTGAGATTAAGAAAAGCAGTAGCTTAATAAATTAAGTACTTCCTGGTATGGTTACAGTATGGTAACTCCCCAAAAGAATCTGGATTGTGGTGAGGGAACAGAGAAAAAAGCTCATTTATGACCTCACTTACGAAGGGGGTAGGCAGCTGTATATCAGGGAGTAAACCTTCTGAGAATAAAAACAGCTGGAGCTTGTTAAGGTAATTACACAGGGGAAAGGATAATGTACTGGGAACTCCTCAGAAGAATCTGATTCATGGTGAGGGGAGAGAGATAAAAGCTCATTTAGGAACGACATGAACATGCTGCGTAGGTAGCTGTTTATCAGTAAATATCTCCACTGAGATTAAGAAAAGCAGTAGCTTAATAAATTAAGTACTTCCTTGTATGGTTACTGTACTGGTAACTTCCAAAAAGAATCTGGATTGTGGTGAGGGAACAGAGAAAAAAGCTCATTTAAGACCTACACTTACGAAGGGTGTAGGCAGCTGTATATCAGGGAGTAAACCTTCTGATAATAAAAACAGCTGGAGCTTGTTAAGGTAATTACACAGCGGAAAGGATAATGTACTGGGAACTCCTCAGAAGAATCTGATTCGTGGTGAGGGGAGAGAGATAAAAGCTCATTTAGGAACGACATGAACATGCTGCGTAGGTAGCTGTTTATCAGTAAATATCTCCACTGAGATTAAGAAAAGCAGTAGCTTAATAAATTAAGTACTTCCTGGTATGGTTACTGTATTGGTAACTCCCAAAAAGAATCTGGATTGTGGTGAGGGAACAGAGAAAAAAGCTCATTTAGGACCTGCACTTACGAAGGGGGTAGGCAGCTGTATATCAGGGAGTAAACCTTCTGAGAATAAAAACAGCTGGAGCTTGTTAAGGTAATTACACAGGGGAAAGGATAATGTACTGGGAACTCCTCAGAAGAATCTGATTTGTGGTGAGGGGAGAGAGATAAAAGCTCATTTAGGAACGACATGAACATGCTGCATAGGTAGCTGTTTATCAGTAAATATCTCCACTGAGATTAAGAAAAGCAGTAGCTTAATAAATTAAGTACTTCCTGGTATGGTTACTGTACTGGTAACTCCCCAAAAGAATCTGGATTGTGGTGAGGGAACAGAGAAAAAAGCTCATTTAGGACCTGCACTTACGAAGGGGGTAGGCAGCTGTATATCAGGGAGTAAACCTTCTGAGAATAAAAACAGCTGGAGCTTGTTAAGGTAATTACACAGGGGAAAGGATAATGTACTGGGAACTCCTCAGAAGAATCTGATTTGTGGTGAGGGGAGAGAGATAAAAGCTCATTTAGGAACGACATGAACATGCTGCGTAGGTAGCTGTTTATCAGTAAATATCTCCACTGAGATTAAGAAAAGCAGTAGCTTAATAAATTAAGTACTTCCTGGTATGGTTACTGTACTGGTAACTCCCCAAAAGAATCTGGATTGTGGTGAGGGAACAGAGAAAAAAGCTCATTTAGGACCTGCACTTACGAAGGGGGTAGGCAGCTGTATATCAGGGAGTAAACCTTCTGAGAATAAAAACAGCTGGAGCTTGTTAAGGTAATTACACAGGGGAAAGGATAATGTACTGGGAACTCCTCAGAAGAATCTGATTTGTGGTGAGGGGAGAGAGATAAAAGCTCATTTAGGAACGACATGAACATGCTGCGTAGGTAGCTGTTTATCAGTAAATATCTCCACTGAGATTAAGAAAAGCAGTAGCTTAATAAATTAAGTACTTCCTGGTATGGTTACTGTACTGGTAACTCCCCAAAAGAATCTGGATTGTGGTGAGGGAACAGAGAAAAAAGCTCATTTAGGACCTCCACTTACGAAGGGGGTAGGCAGCTGTATATCAGGGAGTAAACCTTCTGAGAATAAAAACAGCTGGAGCTTGTTAAGGTAATTACACAGGGGAAAGGATAATGTACTGGGAACTCCTCAGAAGAATCTGATTTGTGGTGAGGGGAGAGAGATAAAAGCTCATTTAGGAACGACATGAACATGCTGCGTAGGTAGCTGTTTATCAGTAAATATCTCCACTGAGATTAAGAAAAGCAGTAGCTTAATAAATTAAGTACTTCCTGGTATGGTTACTGTACTGGTAACTCCCCAAAAGAATCTGGATTGTGGTGAGGGAACAGAGAAAAAAGCTCATTTAGGACCTGCACTTACGAAGGGGGTAGGCAGCTGTATATCAGGGAGTAAACCTTCTGAGAATAAAAACAGCTGGAGCTTGTTAAGGTAATTACACAGGGGAAAGGATAATGTACTGGGAACTCCTCAGAAGAATCTGATTTGTGGTGAGGGGAGAGAGATAAAAGCTCATTTAGGAACGACATGAACATGCTGCTAGGTAGCTGTTTATCAGTAAATATCTCCACTGAGATTAAGAAAAGCAGTAGCTTAATAAATTAAGTACTTCCTGGTATGGTTACTGTACTGGTAACTCCCCAAAAGAATCTGGATTGTGGTGAGGGAACAGAGAAAAAAGCTCATTTAGGACCTGCACTTACGAAGGGGGTAGGCAGCTGTATATCAGGGAGTAAACCTTCTGAGAATAAAAACAGCTGGAGCTTGTTAAGGTAATTACACAGGGGAAAGGATAATGTACTGGGAACTCCTCAGAAGAATCTGATTTGTGGTGAGGGGAGAGAGATAAAAGCTCATTTAGGAACGACATGAACATGCTGCGTAGGTAGCTGTTTATCAGTAAATATCTCCACTGAGATTAAGAAAAGCAGTAGCTTAATAAATTAAGTACTTCCTGGTATGGTTACTGTACTGGTAACTCCCCAAAAGAATCTGGATTGTGGTGAGGGAACAGAGAAAAAAGCTCATTTAGGACCTGCACTTACGAAGGGGGTAGGCAGCTGTATATCAGGGAGTAAACCTTCTGAGAATAAAAACAGCTGGAGCTTGTTAAGGTAATTACACAGGGGAAAGGATAATGTACTGGGAACTCCTCAGAAGAATCTGATTTGTGGTGAGGGGAGAGAGATAAAAGCTCATTTAGGAACGACATGAACATGCTGCGTAGGTAGCTGTTTATCAGTAAATATCTCCACTGAGATTAAGAAAAGCAGTAGCTTAATAAATTAAGTACTTCCTGGTATGGTTACTGTACTGGTAACTCCCCAAAAGAATCTGGATTGTGGTGAGGGAACAGAGAAAAAAGCTCATTTAGGACCTGCACTTACGAAGGGGGTAGGCAGCTGTATATCAGGGAGTAAACCTTCTGAGAATAAAAACAGCTGGAGCTTGTTAAGGTAATTACACAGGGGAAAGGATAATGTACTGGGAACTCCTCAGAAGAATCTGATTTGTGGTGAGGGGAGAGAGATAAAAGCTCATTTAGGAACGACATGAACATGCTGCGTAGGTAGCTGTTTATCAGTAAATATCTCCACTGAGATTAAGAAAAGCAGTAGCTTAATAAATTAAGTACTTCCTGGTATGGTTACTGTACTGGTAACTCCAAAAGAATCTGGATTGTGGTGAGGGAACAGAGAAAAAAGCTCATTTAGGACCTGCACTTACGAAGGGGGTAGGCAGCTGTATATCAGGGAGTAAACCTTCTGAGAATAAAAACAGCTGGAGCTTGTTAAGGTAATTACACAGGGGAAAGGATAATGTACTGGGAACTCCTCAGAAGACTCTGATTTGTGGTGAGGGGAGAGAGATAAAAGCTCATTTAGGAACGACATGAACATGCTGCGTAGGTAGCTGTTTATCAGTAAATATCTCCACTGAGATTAAGAAAAGCAGTAGCTTAATAAATTAAGTACTTCCTGGTATGGTTACTGTACTGGTAACTCCCCAAAAGAATCTGGATTGTGGTGAGGGAACAGAGAAAAAAGCTCATTTAGGACCTGCACTTACGAAGGGGGTAGGCAGCTGTATATCAGGGAGTAAACCTTCTGAGAATAAAAACAGCTGGAGCTTGTTAAGGTAATTACACAGGGGAAAGGATAATGTACTGGGAACTCCTCAGAAGAATCTGATTTGTGGTGAGGGGAGAGAGATAAAAGCTCATTTAGGAACGACATGAACATGCTGCGTAGGTAGCTGTTTATCAGTAAATATCTCCACTGAGATTAAGAAAAGCAGTAGCTTAATAAATTAAGTACTTCCTGGTATGGTTACTGTACTGGTAACTCCCCAAAAGAATCTGGATTGTGGTGAGGGAACAGAGAAAAAAGCTCATTTAGGACCTGCACTTACGAAGGGGGTAGGCAGCTGTATATCAGGGAGTAAACCTTCTGAGAATAAAAACAGCTGGAGCTTGTTAAGGTAATTACACAGGGGAAAGGATAATGTACTGGGAACTCCTCAGAAGAATCTGATTTGTGGTGAGGGGAGAGAGATAAAAGCTCATTTAGGAACGACATGAACATGCTGCGTAGGTAGCTGTTTATCAGTAAATATCTCCACTGAGATTAAGAAAAGCAGTAGCTTAATAAATTAAGTACTTCCTGGTATGGTTACTGTACTGGTAACTCCCCAAAAGAATCTGGATTGTGGTGAGGGAACAGAGAAAAAAGCTCATTTAGGACCTGCACTTACGAAGGGGTAGGCAGCTGTATATCAGGGAGTAAACCTTCTGAGAATAAAAACAGCTGGAGCTTGTTAAGGTAATTACACAGGGGAAAGGATAATGTACTGGGAACTCCTCAGAAGAATCTGATTTGTGGTGAGGGGAGAGAGATAAAAGCTCATTTAGGAACGACATGAACATGCTGCGTAGGTAGCTGTTTATCAGTAAATATCTCCACTGAGATTAAGAAAAGCAGTAGCTTAATAAATTAAGTACTTCCTGGTATGGTTACTGTACTGGTAACTCCCCAAAAGAATCTGGATTGTGGTGAGGGAACAGAGAAAAAAGCTCATTTAGGACCTGCACTTACGAAGGGGGTAGGCAGCTGTATATCAGGGAGTAAACCTTCTGAGAATAAAAACAGCTGGAGCTTGTTAAGGTAATTACACAGGGGAAAGGATAATGTACTGGGAACTCCTCAGAAGAATCTGATTTGTGGTGAGGGGAGAGAGATAAAAGCTCATTTAGGAACGACATGAACATGCTGCGTAGGTAGCTGTTTATCAGTAAATATCTCCACTGAGATTAAGAAAAGCAGTAGCTTAATAAATTAAGTACTTCCTGGTATGGTTACTGTACTGGTAACTCCCCAAAAGAATCTGGATTGTGGTGAGGGAACAGAGAAAAAAGCTCATTTAGGACCTGCACTTACGAAGGGGGTAGGCAGCTGTATATCAGGGAGTAAACCTTCTGAGAATAAAAACAGCTGGAGCTTGTTAAGGTAATTACACAGGGGAAAGGATAATGTACTGGGAACTCCTCAGAAGAATCTGATTTGTGGTGAGGGGAGAGAGATAAAAGCTCATTTAGGAACGACATGAACATGCTGCGTAGGTAGCTGTTTATCAGTAAATATCTCCACTGAGATTAAGAAAAGCAGTAGCTTAATAAATTAAGTACTTCCTGGTATGGTTACTGTACTGGTAACTCCCCAAAAGAATCTGGATTGTGGTGAGGGAACAGAGAAAAAAGCTCATTTAGGACCTGCACTTACGAAGGGGGTAGGCAGCTGTATATCAGGGAGTAAACCTTCTGAGAATAAAAACAGCTGGAGCTTGTTAAGGTAATTACACAGGGGAAAGGATAATGTACTGGGAACTCCTCAGAAGAATCTGATTTGTGGTGAGGGGAGAGAGATAAAAGCTCATTTAGGAACGACATGAACATGCTGCGTAGGTAGCTGTTTATCAGTAAATATCTCCACTGAGATTAAGAAAAGCAGTAGCTTAATAAATTAAGTACTTCCTGGTATGGTTACTGTACTGGTAACTCCCCAAAAGAATCTGGATTGTGGTGAGGGAACAGAGAAAAAAGCTCATTTAGGACCTGCACTTACGAAGGGGGTAGGCAGCTGTATATCAGGGAGTAAACCTTCTGAGAATAAAAACAGCTGGAGCTTGTTAAGGTAATTACACAGGGGAAAGGATAATGTACTGGGAACTCCTCAGAAGAATCTGATTTGTGGTGAGGGGAGAGAGATAAAAGCTCATTTAGGAACGACATGAACATGCTGCGTAGGTAGCTGTTTATCAGTAAATATCTCCACTGAGATTAAGAAAAGCAGTAGCTTAATAAATTAAGTACTTCCTGGTATGGTTACTGTACTGGTAACTCCCCAAAAGAATCTGGATTGTGGTGAGGGAACAGAGAAAAAAGCTCATTTAGGACCTGCACTTACGAAGGGGTAGGCAGCTGTATATCAGGGAGTAAACCTTCTGAGAATAAAAACAGCTGGAGCTTGTTAAGGTAATTACACAGGGGAAAGGATAATGTACTGGGAACTCCTCAGAAGAATCTGATTTGTGGTGAGGGGAGAGAGATAAAAGCTCATTTAGGAACGACATGAACATGCTGCGTAGGTAGCTGTTTATCAGTAAATATCTCCACTGAGATTAAGAAAAGCAGTAGCTTAATAAATTAAGTACTTCCTGGTATGGTTACTGTACTGGTAACTCCCCAAAAGAATCTGGATTGTGGTGAGGGAACAGAGAAAAAAGCTCATTTAGGACCTGCACTTACGAAGGGGGTAGGCAGCTGTATATCAGGGAGTAAACCTTCTGAGAATAAAAACAGCTGGAGCTTGTTAAGGTAATTACACAGGGGAAAGGATAATGTACTGGGAACTCCTCAGAAGAATCTGATTTGTGGTGAGGGGAGAGAGATAAAAGCTCATTTAGGAACGACATGAACATATGCGTAGGTAGCTGTTTATCAGTAAATATCTCCACTGAGATTAAGAAAAGCAGTAGCTTAATAAATTAAGTACTTCCTGGTATGGTTACTGTACTGGTAACTCCCCAAAAGAATCTGGATTGTGGTGAGGGAACAGAGAAAAAAGCTCATTTAGGACCTGCACTTACGAAGGGGGTAGGCAGCTGTATATCAGGGAGTAAACCTTCTGAGAATAAAAACAGCTGGAGCTTGTTAAGGTAATTACACAGGGGAAAGGATAATGTACTGGGAACTCCTCAGAAGAATCTGATTTGTGGTGAGGGGAGAGAGATAAAAGCTCATTTAGGAACGACATGAACATGCTGCATAGGTAGCTGTTTATCAGTAAATATCTCCACTGAGATTAAGAAAAGCAGTAGCTTAATAAATTAAGTACTTCCTGGTATGGTTACTGTACTGGTAACTCCCCAAAAGAATCTGGATTGTGGTGAGGGAACAGAGAAAAAAGCTCATTTAGGACCTGCACTTACGAAGGGGGTAGGCAGCTGTATATCAGGGAGTAAACCTTCTGAGAATAAAAACAGCTGGAGCTTGTTAAGGTAATTACACAGGGGAAAGGATAATGTACTGGGAACTCCTCAGAAGAATCTGATTTGTGGTGAGGGGAGAGAGATAAAAGCTCATTTAGGAACGACATGAACATGCTGCGTAGGTAGCTGTTTATCAGTAAATATCTCCACTGAGATTAAGAAAAGCAGTAGCTTAATAAATTAAGTACTTCCTGGTATGGTTACTGTACTGGTAACTCCCCAAAAGAATCTGGATTGTGGTGAGGGAACAGAGAAAAAAGCTCATTTAGGACCTGCACTTACGAAGGGGGTAGGCAGCTGTATATCAGGGAGTAAACCTTCTGAGAATAAAAACAGCTGGAGCTTGTTAAGGTAATTACACAGGGGAAAGGATAATGTACTGGGAACTCCTCAGAAGAATCTGATTTGTGGTGAGGGGAGAGAGATAAAAGCTCATTTAGGAACGACATGAACATGCTGCGTAGGTAGCTGTTTATCAGTAAATATCTCCACTGAGATTAAGAAAAGCAGTAGCTTAATAAATTAAGTACTTCCTGGTATGGTTACTGTACTGGTAACTCCCCAAAAGAATCTGGATTGTGGTGAGGGAACAGAGAAAAAAGCTCATTTAGGACCTGCACTTACGAAGGGGGTAGGCAGCTGTATATCAGGGAGTAAACCTTCTGAGAATAAAAACAGCTGGAGCTTGTTAAGGTAATTACACAGGGGAAAGGATAATGTACTGGGAACTCCTCAGAAGAATCTGATTTGTGGTGAGGGGAGAGAGATAAAAGCTCATTTAGGAACGACATGAACATGCTGCGTAGGTAGCTGTTTATCAGTAAATATCTCCACTGAGATTAAGAAAAGCAGTAGCTTAATAAATTAAGTACTTCCTGGTATGGTTACTGTACTGGTAACTCCCCAAAAGAATCTGGATTGTGGTGAGGGAACAGAGAAAAAAGCTCATTTAGGACCTGCACTTACGAAGGGGGTAGGCAGCTGTATATCAGGGAGTAAACCTTCTGAGAATAAAAACAGCTGGAGCTTGTTAAGGTAATTACACAGGGGAAAGGATAATGTACTGGGAACTCCTCAGAAGAATCTGATTTGTGGTGAGGGGAGAGAGATAAAAGCTCATTTAGGAACGACATGAACATGCTGCGTAGGTAGCTGTTTATCAGTAAATATCTCCACTGAGATTAAGAAAAGCAGTAGCTTAATAAATTAAGTACTTCCTGGTATGGTTACTGTACTGGTAACTCCCCAAAAGAATCTGGATTGTGGTGAGGGAACAGAGAAAAAAGCTCATTTAGGACCTGCACTTACGAAGGGGGTAGGCAGCTGTATATCAGGGAGTAAACCTTCTGAGAATAAAAACAGCTGGAGCTTGTTAAGGTAATTACACAGGGGAAAGGATAATGTACTGGGAACTCCTCAGAAGAATCTGATTTGTGGTGAGGGGAGAGAGATAAAAGCTCATTTAGGAACGACATGAACATGCTGCGTAGGTAGCTGTTTATCAGTAAATATCTCCACTGAGATTAAGAAAAGCAGTAGCTTAATAAATTAAGTACTTCCTGGTATGGTTACTGTACTGGTAACTCCCCAAAAGAATCTGGATTGTGGTGAGGGAACAGAGAAAAAAGCTCATTTAGGACCTGCACTTACGAAGGGGGTAGGCAGCTGTATATCAGGGAGTAAACCTTCTGAGAATAAAAACAGCTGGAGCTTGTTAAGGTAATTACACAGGGGAAAGGATAATGTACTGGGAACTCCTCAGAAGAATCTGATTTGTGGTGAGGGGAGAGAGATAAAAGCTCATTTAGGAACGACATGAACATGCTGCGTAGGTAGCTGTTTATCAGTAAATATCTCCACTGAGATTAAGAAAAGCAGTAGCTTAATAAATTAAGTACTTCCTGGTATGGTTACTGTACTGGTAACTCCCCAAAAGAATCTGGATTGTGGTGAGGGAACAGAGAAAAAAGCTCATTTAGGACCTGCACTTACGAAGGGGGTAGGCAGCTGTATATCAGGGAGTAAACCTTCTGAGAATAAAAACAGCTGGAGCTTGTTAAGGTAATTAGACAGGGGAAAGGATAATGTACTGGGAACTCCTCAGAAGACTCTGATTTGTGGTGAGGGGAGAGAGATAAAAGCTCATTTAGGAACGACATGAACATGCTGCATAGGTAGCTGTTTATCAGTAAATATCTCCACTGAGATTAAGAAAAGCAGTAGCTTAATAAATTAAGTACTTCCTGGTATGGTTACTGTACTGGTAACTCCCCAAAAGAATCTGGATTGTGGTGAGGGAACAGAGAAAAAAGCTCATTTAGGACCTGCACTTACGAAGGGGGTAGGCAGCTGTATATCAGGGAGTAAACCTTCTGAGAATAAAAACAGCTGGAGCTTGTTAAGGTAATTACACAGGGGAAAGGATAATGTACTGGGAACTCCTCAGAAGAATCTGATTGTGGTGAGGGGAGAGAGATAAAAGCTCATTTAGGAACGACATGAACATGCTGCGTAGGTAGCTGTTTATCAGTAAATATCTCCACTGAGATTAAGAAAAGCAGTAGCTTAATAAATTAAGTACTTCCTGGTATGGTTACTGTACTGGTAACTCCAAAAAGAATCTGGATTGTGGTGAGGGAACAGAGAAAAAAGCTCATTTAGGACCTACACTTACGAAGGGGTGTAGGCAGCTGTATATCAGGGAGTAAACCTTCTGAGAATAAAAACAGCTGGAGCTTGTTAAGGTAATTACACAGGGAAAGGATAATGTACTGGGAACTCCTCAGAAGAATCTGATTCGTGGTGAGGGGAGAGAGATAAAAGCTCATTTAGGAACGACATGAACATGCTGCGTAGGTAGCTGTTTATCAGTAAATATCTCCACTGAGATTAAGAAAAGCAGTAGCTTAATAAATTAAGTACTTCCTGGTATGGTTACTGTACTGGTAACTCCCCAAAAGAATCTGGATTGTGGTGAGGGAACAGAGAAAAAAGCTCATTTAGGACCTGCACTTACGAAGGGGGTAGGCAGCTGTATATCAGGGAGTAAACCTTCTGAGAATAAAAACAGCTGGAGCTTGTTAAGGTAATTACACAGGGGAAAGGATAATGTACTGGGAACTCCTCAGAAGAATCTGATTTGTGGTGAGGGGAGAGAGATAAAAGCTCATTTAGGAACGACATGAACATGCTGCTAGGTAGCTGTTTATCAGTAAATATCTCCACTGAGATTAAGAAAAGCAGTAGCTTAATAAATTAAGTACTTCCTGGTATGGTTACTGTACTGGTAACTCCCCAAAAGAATCTGGATTGTGGTGAGGGAACAGAGAAAAAAGCTCATTTAGGACCTGCACTTACGAAGGGGGTAGGCAGCTGTATATCAGGGAGTAAACCTTCTGAGAATAAAAACAGCTGGAGCTTGTTAAGGTAATTACACAGGGGAAAGGATAATGTACTGGGAACTCCTCAGAAGAATCTGATTTGTGGTGAGGGGAGAGAGATAAAAGCTCATTTAGGAACGACATGAACATGCTGCGTAGGTAGCTGTTTATCAGTAAATATCTCCACTGAGATTAAGAAAAGCAGTAGCTTAATAAATTAAGTACTTCCTGGTATGGTTACTGTACTGGTAACTCCCCAAAAGAATCTGGATTGTGGTGAGGGAACAGAGAAAAAAGCTCATTTAGGACCTGCACTTACGAAGGGGGTAGGCAGCTGTATATCAGGGAGTAAACCTTCTGAGAATAAAAACAGCTGGAGCTTGTTAAGGTAATTACACAGGGGAAAGGATAATGTACTGGGAACTCCTCAGAAGAATCTGATTTGTGGTGAGGGGAGAGAGATAAAAGCTCATTTAGGAACGACATGAACATGCTGCGTAGGTAGCTGTTTATCAGTAAATATCTCCACTGAGATTAAGAAAAGCAGTAGCTTAATAAATTAAGTACTTCCTGGTATGGTTACTGTACTGGTAACTCCCCAAAAGAATCTGGATTGTGGTGAGGGAACAGAGAAAAAAGCTCATTTAGGACCTCACTTACGAAGGGGGTAGGCAGCTGTATATCAGGGAGTAAACCTTCTGAGAATAAAAACAGCTGGAGCTTGTTAAGGTAATTACACAGGGGAAAGGATAATGTACTGGGAACTCCTCAGAAGAATCTGATTTGTGGTGAGGGGAGAGAGATAAAAGCTCATTTAGGAACGACATGAACATGCTGCGTAGGTAGCTGTTTATCAGTAAATATCTCCACTGAGATTAAGAAAAGCAGTAGCTTAATAAATTAAGTACTTCCTGGTATGGTTACTGTACTGGTAACTCCCCAAAAGAATCTGGATTGTGGTGAGGGAACAGAGAAAAAAGCTCATTTAGGACCTGCACTTACGAAGGGGGTAGGCAGCTGTATATCAGGGAGTAAACCTTCTGAGAATAAAAACAGCTGGAGCTTGTTAAGGTAATTACACAGGGGAAAGGATAATGTACTGGGAACTCCTCAGAAGAATCTGATTTGTGGTGAGGGGAGAGAGATAAAAGCTCATTTAGGAACGACATGAACATGCTGCGTAGGTAGCTGTTTATCAGTAAATATCTCCACTGAGATTAAGAAAAGCAGTAGCTTAATAAATTAAGTACTTCCTGGTATGGTTACTGTACTGGTAACTCCCCAAAAGAATCTGGATTGTGGTGAGGGAACAGAGAAAAAAGCTCATTTAGGACCTGCACTTACGAAGGGGGTAGGCAGCTGTATATCAGGGAGTAAACCTTCTGAGAATAAAAACAGCTGGAGCTTGTTAAGGTAATTACACAGGGGAAAGGATAATGTACTGGGAACTCCTCAGAAGAATCTGATTTGTGGTGAGGGGAGAGAGATAAAAGCTCATTTAGGAACGACATGAACATGCTGCGTAGGTAGCTGTTTATCAGTAAATATCTCCACTGAGATTAAGAAAAGCAGTAGCTTAATAAATTAAGTACTTCCTGGTATGGTTACTGTACTGGTAACTCCCCAAAAGAATCTGGATTGTGGTGAGGGAACAGAGAAAAAAGCTCATTTAGGACCTCACTTACGAAGGGGGTAGGCAGCTGTATATCAGGGAGTAAACCTTCTGAGAATAAAAACAGCTGGAGCTTGTTAAGGTAATTACACAGGGGAAAGGATAATGTACTGGGAACTCCTCAGAAGAATCTGATTTGTGGTGAGGGGAGAGAGATAAAAGCTCATTTAGGAACGACATGAACATGCTGCGTAGGTAGCTGTTTATCAGTAAATATCTCCACTGAGATTAAGAAAAGCAGTAGCTTAATAAATTAAGTACTTCCTGGTATGGTTACTGTACTGGTAACTCCCCAAAAGAATCTGGATTGTGGTGAGGGAACAGAGAAAAAAGCTCATTTAGGACCTGCACTTACGAAGGGGGTAGGCAGCTGTATATCAGGGAGTAAACCTTCTGAGAATAAAAACAGCTGGAGCTTGTTAAGGTAATTACACAGGGGAAAGGATAATGTACTGGGAACTCCTCAGAAGAATCTGATTTGTGGTGAGGGGAGAGAGATAAAAGCTCATTTAGGAACGACATGAACATGCTGCGTAGGTAGCTGTTTATCAGTAAATATCTCCACTGAGATTAAGAAAAGCAGTAGCTTAATAAATTAAGTACTTCCTGGTATGGTTACTGTACTGGTAACTCCCCAAAAGAATCTGGATTGTGGTGAGGGAACAGAGAAAAAAGCTCATTTAGGACCTGCACTTACGAAGGGGGTAGGCAGCTGTATATCAGGGAGTAAACCTTCTGAGAATAAAAACAGCTGGAGCTTGTTAAGGTAATTACACAGGGGAAAGGATAATGTACTGGGAACTCCTCAGAAGAATCTGATTTGTGGTGAGGGGAGAGAGATAAAAGCTCATTTAGGAACGACATGAACATGCTGCGTAGGTAGCTGTTTATCAGTAAATATCTCCACTGAGATTAAGAAAAGCAGTAGCTTAATAAATTAAGTACTTCCTGGTATGGTTACTGTACTGATAACTCCCAAAAGAATCTGGATTGTCGTGAGGGAACAGAGAAAAAAGCTCATTTAGGACCTGCACTTACGAAGGGGGTAGGCAGCTGTATATCAGGGAGTAAACCTTCTGAGAATAAAAACAGCTGGAGCTTGTTAAGGTAATTACACAGGGGAAAGGATAATGTACTGGGAACTCCTCAGAAGAATCTGATTGGTGGTGAGGGGAGAGAGATAAAAGCTCATTTAGGAACGACATGAACATGCTGCGTAGGTAGCTGTTTATCAGTAAATATCTCACTGAGATTAAGAAAGCAGTAGCTTAATAAATTAAGTACTTCCTGGTATGGTTACTGTACTGGTAACTCCCAAAAAGAATCTGGATTGTGGTGAGGGAACAGAGAAAAAAGCTCATTTAGGACCTACACTTACGAAGGGGGTAGGCAGCTGTATATCAGAGAGTAAACCTTCTGAGAATAAAAACAGCTGGAGCTTGTTAAGGTAATTACACAGGGGAAAGGATAATGTACTGGGAACTCCTCAGAAGAATCTGATTTTTGGTGAGGGGAGAGAGATAAAAGCTCATTTAGGAACGACATGAACATGCTGCGTAGGTAGCTGTTTATCAGTAAATATCTCCACTGAGATTAAGAAAAGCAGTAGCTTAATAAATAAGAACTTCCTGGTATGGTTACTGTACTGGAAACTCCCCAAAAGAATCTGGATTGTGGTGAGGGAACAGAGAAAAAAGCTCATTTAGGACCTGCACTTACGAAAGGGGTTGGCAGCTGTATATCAGGGAGTAAACCTTCTGAGAATAAAAACAGCTGGAGCTTGTTAAGGTAATTACACAGGGGAAACGGATAATGTACTGGGAACTCCTCAGAAGAATCTGATTTGTGGTGAGAGGAGAGAGGTAAAAGCTCATTTAGGAACGACATGTACATGCTGCGTAGGTAGCTGTTTATCAGTAAATATCTCCACTGAGATTAAGAAAAGCAGTAGCTTAATAAATTAAGTACTTCCTGGTATGGTTACTGTACTGGTAACTCCCAAAAGAATCTGGATTGTGTGAGGGAACAGAGAAAAAAGCTCATTTAGGACCTGCACTTAACGAAGGGGGTAGGCAGCTGTATATCAGGGAGTAAACCTTCTGAGAATAAAAACAGCTGGAGCTTGTTAAGGTAATTACACAGGGGAAAGGATAATGTACTGGGAACTCCTCAGAAGAATCTGATTTGTGGTGAGGGGAGAAGATAAAAGCTCATTTAGGAACGACATGAACATGCTGCGTAGGTAGCTGTTTATCAGTAAATATCTCCACTGAGATTAAGAAAAGCAGTAGCTTAATAAATTAAGTACTTCCTGGTATGGTTACTGTACTGGTAACTCCCCAAAGAATCTGGATTGTGGTGAGGGAACAGAGAAAAAAGCTCATTTAGGACCAGAACTTACGAAGGGGGTAGGCAGCTTATATCAGGGAGTAAACCTTCTGAGAATAAAAACAGCTGGAGCTTGTTAAGGTAATTACACAGGGGAAAGGATAATGTACTGGGAACTCCTCAGAAGAATCTGATTTGGGGTGAGGGGAGAGAGATAAAAGCTCATTTAGGAACGACATGAACATGCTGCGTAGGTAGCTGTTTATCAGTAAATATCTCCACTGAGATTAAGAAAAGCAGTAGCTTAATAAATTAAGTACTTCCTGGTATGGTTACTGTACTGGTAACTCCCCAAAAGAATCTGGATTGTGGTGAGGGAACAGAGAAAAAAGCTCATTTAGGACCTGCACTTACGAAGGGGGTAGGCAGCTGTATATCAGGGAGTAAACCTTCTGAGAATAAAAACAGCTGGAGCTTGTTAAGGTAATTACACAGGGGAAAGGATAATGTACTGGGAACTCCTCAGAAGAATCTGATTTGTGGTGAGGGGAGAGAGATAAAAGCTCATTTAGGAACGACATGAACATGCTGCGTAGGTAGCTGTTTATCAGTAAATATCTCCAGGGACATTAAGAAAAGCAGTAGCTTAATAAATTAAGTACTTCCTGGTATGGTTACTGTACTGGTAACTCCCCAAAAGAATCTGGATTGTGGTGAGGGAACAGAGAAAAAAGCTCATTTAGGACCTGCAATTACGAAGGGGGTAGGCAGCTGTATATCAGGGAGTAAACCTTCTGAGAATAAAAACAGCTGGAGCTTGTTAAGGTAATTACACAGGGGAAAGGATAATGTACTGGGAACTCCTCAGAAGAATCTGATTTGTGGTGAGGGGAGAGAGATAAAAGCTCATTTAGGAACGACATGAACATGCTGCGTAGGTAGCTGTTTATCAGTAAATATCTCCACTGAGATTAAGAAAAGCAGTAGCTTAATAAATTAAGTACTTCCTGGTATGGTTACTGTACTGGTAACTCCCCAAAAGAATCTGGATTGTGGTGAGGGAACAGAGAAAAAAGCTCATTTAGGACCTGCACTTACGAAGGGGGTAGGCAGCTGTATATCAGGGAGTAAACCTTCTGAGAATAAAAACAGCTGGAGCTTGTTAAGGAAATTACACAGGGAAAGGATAATGTACTGGGAACTCCTCAGAAGAATCTGATTTGTGGTGAGGGGAGAGAGATAAAAGCTCATTTAGGAACGACATGAACATGCTGCGTAGGTAGCTGTTTATCAGTAAATATCTCCACTGAGATTAAGAAAAGCAGTAGCTTAATAAATTAAGTACTTCCTGGTATGGTTACTGTACTGGTAACTCCCCAAAAGAATCTGGATTGTGGTGAGGGAACAGAGAAAAAAGCTCATTTAGGACCTGCCCTTACGAAGGGGGTAGGCAGCAGTATATCAGGGAGTAAACCTTCTGAGAATAAAAACTGCTGGAGCTTGTTAAGGTAATTACACAGGGGAAAGGATAATGTACTGGGAACTCCTCAGAAGAATCTGATTTGTGTGAGGGGAGAGAGATAAAAGCTCATTTAGGAACGACATGCACATGCTGCCTAGGTAGCTGTTTATCAGTAAATATCTCCACTGAGATTAAGAAAAGCAGTAGCTTAATAAATTAAGTACTTCCTGGTATGGTTACTGTACTGGTAACTCCCCAAAAGAATCTGGATTGTGGTGAGGGAACAGAGAAAAAAGCTCATTTAGGACCTGCACTTACGAAGGGGGTAGGCAGCGGTATATCAGGGAGTAAACCTTCTGAGAATAAAAACAGCTGGAGCTTGTTAAGGTAATAACACAGGGGAAAGGATAATGTACTGGGAACTCCTCAGAAGAATCTGATTTGTGGTGAGGGGAGAGAGATAAAAGCTCATTTAGGAACGACATGAACATGCTGCATAGGTAGCTCTTTATCAGTAAATATCTCCACTGAGATTAAGAAAAGCAGTAGCTTAATAAATTAAGTACTTCCTGGTATGGTTACTGTACTGTAACTTCCAAAAAGAATCTGGATTGTGGTGAGGGAACAGAGAAAAAAGCTCATTTAGGACCTGCACTTACGAAGGGGGTAGGCAGCTGTATATCAGGGAGTAAACCTTCTGAGAATAAAAACAGCTGGAGCCTGTTAAGGTAATTACACAGGGGAAAGGATAATGTACTGGGAACTCCTCAGAAGACTCTATTTGTGGTGAGGGGAGAGAGATAAAAGCTCATTTAGGAACGACATGAACATGCTGCATAGGTAGCTGTTTATCAGTAAATATCTCCACTGAGATTAAGAAAAGCAGTAGCTTAATAAATTAAGTACTTCCTGGTATGGTTACAGTATGGTAACTCCCCAAAAGAATCTGGATTGTGGTGAGGGAACAGAGAAAAAAGCTCATTTATGACCTCACTTACGAAGGGGGTAGGCAGCTGTATATCAGGGAGTAAACCTTCTGAGAATAAAAACAGCTGGAGCTTGTTAAGGTAATTACACAGGGGAAAGGATAATGTACTGGGAACTCCTCAGAAGAATCTGATTTGTGGTGAGGGGAGAGAGATAAAAGCTCATTTAGGAACGACATGAACATGCTGCGTAGGTAGCTGTTTATCAGTAAATATCTCCACTGAGATTAAGAAAAGCAGTAGCTTAATAAATTAAGTACTTCCTGGTATGGTTACTGTACTGGTAACTCCCCAAAAGAATCTGGATTGTGGTGAGGGAACAGAGAAAAAAGCTCATTTAGGACCTCCAATTACGAAGGGGGTAGGCAGCTGTATATCAGGGAGTAAACCTTCTAAGAATAAAAACAGCTGGAGCTTGTTAAGGTAATTACACAGGGGAAAGGATAATGTACTGGGAACTCCTCAGAAGAATCTGATTTGTGGTGAGGGGAGAGAGATAAAAGCTCATTTAGGAACGACATGAACATGCTGCGTAGGTAGCTGTTTATCAGTAAATATCTCCACTGAGATTAAGAAAAGCAGTAGCTTAATAAATTAAGTACTTCCTTGTATGGTTACTGTACTGGTAACTTCCAAAAAGAATCTGGATTGTGGTGAGGGAACAGAGAAAAAAGCTCATTTAAGACCTACACTTACGAAGGGTGTAGGCAGCTGTATATCAGGGAGTAAACCTTCTGAGAATAAAAACAGCTGGAGCTTGTTAAGGTAATTACACAGCGGAAAGGATAATGTACTGGGAACTCCTCAGAAGAATCTGATTCGTGGTGAGGGGAGAGAGATAAAAGCTCATTTAGGAACGACATGAACATGCTGCGTAGGTAGCTGTTTATCAGTAAATATCTCCACTGAGATTAAGAAAAGCAGTAGCTTAATAAATTAAGTACTTCCTGGTATGGTTACTGTATTGGTAACTCCCAAAAAGAATCTGGATTGTGGTGAGGGAACAGAGAAAAAAGCTCATTTAGGACCTACAGTTACGAAGGGGGTAGGCAGCTGTATATCAGGGAGTAAACCTTCTGAGAATAAAAACAGCTGGAGCTTGTTAAGGTAATTACACAGGGGAAAGGATAATGTACTGGGAACTCCTCAGAAGAATCTGATTTGTGGTGAGGGGAGAGAGATAAAAGCTCATTTAGGAACGACATGAACATGCTGCATAGGTAGCTGTTTATCCGTAAATATCTCCACTGAGATTAAGAAAAGCAGTAGCTTAATAAATTAAGTACGTCCTGGTATGGTTACTGTACTGGTAACTCCCCAAAAGAATCTGGATTGTGGTGAGGGAACAGAGAAAAAAGCTCATTTAGGACCTGCACTTACGAAGGGGGTAGGCAGCTGTATATCAGGGAGTAAACCTTCTGAGAATAAAAACAGCTGGAGCTTGTTAAGTAATTACACAGGGGAAAGGATAATGTACTGGGAACTCCTCAGAAGAATCTGATTTTTGGTAGGGAAGAGAGATAAAAGCTCATTTAGGAACGACAGGAACATGCTGAGTAGGTAGCTGTTTATCAGTAAATATCTCCACTGAGATTAAGAAAAGCAGTAGCTTAATAAATTAAGTACTTCCTGGTATGGTTACTGTACTGGTAACTCCCCAAAAGAATCTTGATTGTGGTGAGGGAACAGACAAAAAAGCTCATTTAGGACCTGCACTTATGAAGGGGGTAGGCAGCTGTATATCAGGGAGTAAACCTTCTGAGAATAAAAACAGCTGGAGCTTGTTAAGTAATTACATAGGGGAAAGGATAATGTACTGGGAACACCTCAGAAGAATCTGATTTGTGGTGAGGGGAGGGAGATAAAAGCTCATTTAGGAACGACATGAACATGCTGCGTAGGTAGCTGTTTATCAGTAAATATCTCCACTGAAATTAAGAAAAGCAGTAGCTTAATAAATTAAGTACTTCCTGGTATGGTTACTGTACTGGTAACTCCCCAAAAGAATCTGGATTGTGGTGAGGGAACAGAGAAAAAAGCTCATTTAGGACCTGCACTTACGAAGGGGGTAGGCAGCTGTATATCAGGGAGTAAACCTTCTGAGAATAAAAACAGCTGGAGCTTGTTAAGGTAATTACACAGGGGAAAGGATAATGTACTGGGAACTCCTCAGAAGAATCTGATTGTGGTGAGGGGAGAGAGATAAAAGCTCATTTAGGACGACATGAACATGCTGCGTAGGTAGCTGTTTATCAGTAAATATCTCCACTGAGATTAAGAAAAGCAGTAGCTTAATAAATTAAGTACTTCCTGGTATGGTTACTGTACTGGTAACTCCCCAAAAGAATCTGGATTGTGGTGAGGGAACAGAGAAAAAAGCTCATTTAGGACCTACACTTACGAAGGGGGTAGGCAGCTGTATATCAGGGAGTAAACCTTCTGAGAATAAAAACAGCTGGAGCTTGTTAAGGTAATTACACAGGGGAAAGGATAATGTACTGGGAACTCCTCAGAAGAATCTGATTTTTGGTGAGGGGAGAGAGATAAAAGCTCATTTAGGAACGACATGAACATGCTGCGTAGGTAGCTGTTTATCAGTAAATATCTCCACTGAGATTAAGAAAAGCAGTAGCTTAATAAATTAAGTACTTCCTGGTATGGTTACTGTACTGGTAACTCCCCAAAAGAATCTGGATTGTGGTGAGGGAACAGAGAAAAAAGCTCATTTAGGACCTGCACTTACGAAGGGGTAGGCAGCTGTATATCAGGGAGTAAACCTTCTGAGAATAAAAACAGCTGGAGCTTGTTAAGGTAATTACACAGGGGAAACGGATAATGTACTGGGAACTCCTCAGAAGAATCTGATTTGTGGTGAGGGGAGAGAGATAAAAGCTCATTTAGGAACGACATGAACATGCTGCGTAGGTAGCTGTTTATCAGTAAATATCTCCACTGAGATTAAGAAAAGCAGTAGCTTAATAAATTAAGTACTTCCTGGTATGGTTAC
This sequence comes from Perognathus longimembris pacificus, assembly GCF_023159225.1. Taxonomy (NCBI): domain Eukaryota; kingdom Metazoa; phylum Chordata; class Mammalia; order Rodentia; family Heteromyidae; genus Perognathus; species Perognathus longimembris. Next base: position 15,364 of record NW_025960101.1, on the reverse strand, counting down.
TGTACTGGTAACTCCCAAAAGAATCTGGATTGTGGTGAGGGAACAGAGAAAAAAGCTCATTTAGGACCTGCACTTAACGAAGGGGGTAGGCAGCTGTATATCAGGGAGTAAACCTTCTGAGAATAAAAACAGCTGGAGCTTGTTAAGGTAATTACACAGGGGAAAGGATAATGTACTGGGAACTCCTCAGAAGAATCTGATTTGTGGTGAGGGGAGAAGATAAAAGCTCATTTAGGAACGACATGAACATGCTGCGTAGGTAGCTGTTTATCAGTAAATATCTCCACTGAGATTAAGAAAAGCAGTAGCTTAATAAATTAAGTACTTCCTGGTATGGTTACTGTACTGGTAACTCCCCAAAAATCTGGATTGTGGTGAGGGAACAGAGAAAAAAGCTCATTTAGGACCAGAACTTACGAAGGGGGTAGGCAGCTGTATATCAGGGAGTAAACCTTCTGAGAATAAAAACAGCTGGAGCTTGTTAAGGTAATTACACAGGGGAAAGGATAATGTACTGGGAACTCCTCAGAAGAATCTGATTTGTGGTGAGGGGAGAGAGATAAAAGCTCATTTAGGAACGACATGAACATGCTGCGTAGGTAGCTGTTTATCAGTAAATATCTCCACTGAGATTAAGAAAAGCAGTAGCTTAATAAATTAAGTACTTCCTGGTATGGTTACTGTACTGGTAACTCCCCAAAAGAATCTGGATTGTGGTGAGGGAACAGAGAAAAAAGCTCATTTAGGACCTGCACTTACGAAGGGGGTAGGCAGCTGTATATCAGGGAGTAAACCTTCTGAGAATAAAAACAGCTGGAGCTTGTTAAGGTAATTACACAGGGGAAAGGATAATGTACTGGGAACTCCTCAGAAGAATCTGATTTGTGGTGAGGGGAGAGAGATAAAAGCTCATTTAGGAACGACATGAACATGCTGCGTAGGTAGCTGTTTATCAGTAAATATCTCCACTGAGATTAAGAAAAGCAGTAGCTTAATAAATTAAGTACTTCCTGGTATGGTTACTGTACTGGTAACTCCCCAAAAGAATCTGGATTGTGGTGAGGGAACAGAGAAAAAAGCTCATTTAGGACCTGCACTTACGAAGGGGGTAGGCAGCTGTATATCAGGGAGTAAACCTTCTGAGAATAAAAACAGCTGGAGCTTGTTAAGGTAATTACACAGGGGAAAGGATAATGTACTGGGAACTCCTCAGAAGAATCTGATTTGTGGTGAGGGGAGAGAGATAAAAGCTCATTTAGGAACGACATGAACATGCTGCGTAGGTAGCTGTTTATCAGTAAATATCTCCACTGAGATTAAGAAAAGCAGTAGCTTAATAAATTAAGTACTTCCTGGTATGGTTACTGTACTGGTAACTCCCCAAAAGAATCTGGATTGTGGTGAGGGAACAGAGAAAAAAGCTCATTTAGGACCTGCACTTACGAAGGGGGTAGGCAGCTGTATATCAGGGAGTAAACCTTCTGAGAATAAAAACAGCTGGAGCTTGTTAAGGTAATTACACAGGGAAAGGATAATGTACTGGGAACTCCTCAGAAGAATCTGATTTGTGGTGAGGGGAGAGAGATAAAAGCTCATTTAGGAACGACATGAACATGCTGCGTAGGTAGCTGTTTATCAGTAAATATCTCCACTGAGATTAAGAAAAGCAGTAGCTTAATAAATTAAGTACTTCCTGGTATGGTTACTGTACTGGTAACTCCCCAAAAGAATCTGGATTGTGGTGAGGGAACAGAGAAAAAAGCTCATTTAGGACCTGCACTTACGAAGGGGGTAGGCAGCTGTATATCAGGGAGTAAACCTTCTGAGAATAAAAACAGCTGGAGCTTGTTAAGGTAATTACACAGGGGAAAGGATAATGTACTGGGAACTCCTCAGAAGAATCTGATTTGTGCTGAGGGGAGAGAGATAAAAGCTCATTTAGGAACGACATGCACATGCTGCGTAGGTAGCTGTTTATCAGTAAATATCTCCACTGAGATTAAGAAAAGCAGTAGCTTAATAAATTAAGTACTTCCTGGTATGGTTACTGTACTGGTAACTCCCCAAAAGAATCTGGATTGTGGTGAGGGAACAGAGAAAAAAGCTCATTTAGGACCTGCACTTACGAAGGGGGTAGGCAGCTGTATATCAGGGAGTAAACCTTCTGAGAATAAAAACAGCTGGAGCTTGTTAAGGTAATTACACAGGGGAAAGGATAATGTACTGGGAACTCCTCAGAAGAATCTGATTTGTGGTGAGGGGAGAGAGATAAAAGCTCATTTAGGAACGACATGAACATGCTGCGTAGGTAGCTCTTTATCAGTAAATATCTCCACTGAGATTAAGAAAAGCAGTAGCTTAATAAATTAAGTACTTCCTGGTATGGTTACTGTACTGGTAACTCCAAAAAGAATCTGGATTGTGGTGAGGGAACAGAGAAAAAAGCTCATTTAGGACCTGCACTTACGAAGGGGGTAGGCAGCTGTATATCAGGGAGTAAACCTTCTGAGAATAAAAACAGCTGGAGCTTGTTAAGGTAATTACACAGGGGAAAGGATAATGTACTGGGAACTCCTCAGAAGACTCTATTTGTGGTGAGGGGAGAGAGATAAAAGCTCATTTAGGAACGACATGAACATGCTGCATAGGTAGCTGTTTATCAGTAAATATCTCCACTGAGATTAAGAAAAGCAGTAGCTTAATAAATTAAGTACTTCCTGGTATGGTTACAGTATGGTAACTCCCCAAAAGAATCTGGATTGTGGTGAGGGAACAGAGAAAAAAGCTCATTTATGACCTCACTTACGAAGGGGGTAGGCAGCTGTATATCAGGGAGTAAACCTTCTGAGAATAAAAACAGCTGGAGCTTGTTAAGGTAATTACACAGGGGAAAGGATAATGTACTGGGAACTCCTCAGAAGAATCTGATTTGTGGTGAGGGGAGAGAGATAAAAGCTCATTTAGGAACGACATGAACATGCTGCGTAGGTAGCTGTTTATCAGTAAATATCTCCACTGAGATTAAGAAAAGCAGTAGCTTAATAAATTAAGTACTTCCTGGTATGGTTACTGTACTGGTAACTCCCCAAAAGAATCTGGATTGTGGTGAGGGAACAGAGAAAAAAGCTCATTTAGGACCTCCAACTTACGAAGGGGGTAGGCAGCTGTATATCAGGGAGTAAACCTTCTGAGAATAAAAACAGCTGGAGCTTGTTAAGGTAATTACACAGGGAAAGGATAATGTACTGGGAACTCCTCAGAAGAATCTGATTTGTGGTGAGGGGAGAGAGATAAAAGCTCATTTAGGAACGACATGAACATGCTGCGTAGGTAGCTGTTTATCAGTAAATATCTCCACTGAGATTAAGAAAAGCAGTAGCTTAATAAATTAAGTACTTCCTTGTATGGTTACTGTACTGGTAACTCCAAAAAGAATCTGGATTGTGGTGAGGGAACAGAGAAAAAAGCTCATTTAGGACCTGCACTTACGAAGGGTGTAGGCAGCTGTATATCAGGGAGTAAACCTTCTGAGAATAAAAACAGCTGGAGCTTGTTAAGGTAATTACACAGGGAAAGGATAATGTACTGGGAACTCCTCAGAAGAATCTGATTTGTGGTGAGGGGAGAGAGATAAAAGCTCATTTAGGAACGACATGAACATGCTGCGTAGGTAGCTGTTTATCAGTAAATATCTCCACTGAGATTAAGAAAAGCAGTAGCTTAATAAATTAAGTACTTCCTGGTATGGTTACTGTACTGGTAACTCCCAAAAGAATCTGGATTGTGGTGAGGGAACAGAGAAAAAAGCTCATTTAGGACCTGCAGTTACGAAGGGGGTAGGCAGCTGTATATCAGGGAGTAAACCTTCTGAGAATAAAAACAGCTGGAGCTTGTTAAGGTAATTACACAGGGGAAAGGATAATGTACTGGGAACTCCTCAGAAGAATCTGATTTGTGGTGAGGGGAGAGAGATAAAAGCTCATTTAGGAACGACATGAACATGCTGCGTAGGTAGCTGTTTATCAGTAAATATCTCCACTGAGATTAAGAAAAGCAGTAGCTTAATAAATTAAGTACGTCCTGGTATGGTTACTGTACTGGTAACTCCCCAAAAGAATCTGGATTGTGGTGAGGGAACAGAGAAAAAAGCTCATTTAGGACCTGCACTTACGAAGGGGGTAGGCAGCTGTATATCAGGGAGTAAACCTTCTGAGAATAAAAACAGCTGGAGCTTGTTAAGTAATTACACAGGGGAAAGGATAATGTACTGGGAACTCCTCAGAAGAATCTGATTTTTGGTAGGGAAGAGAGATAAAAGCTCATTTAGGAACGACAGGAACATGCTGAGTAGGTAGCTGTTTATCAGTAAATATCTCCACTGAGATTAAGAAAAGCAGTAGCTTAATAAATTAAGTACTTCCTGGTATGGTTACTGTACTGGTAACTCCCCAAAAGAATCTTGATTGTGGTGAGGGAACAGACAAAAAAGCTCATTTAGGACCTGCACTTATGAAGGGGGTAGGCAGCTGTATATCAGGGAGTAAACCTTCTGAGAATAAAAACAGCTGGAGCTTGTTAAGTAATTACATAGGGGAAAGGATAATGTACTGGGAACACCTCAGAAGAATCTGATTTGTGGTGAGGGGAGGGAGATAAAAGCTCATTTAGGAACGACATGAACATGCTGCGTAGGTAGCTGTTTATCAGTAAATATCTCCACTGAAATTAAGAAAAGCAGTAGCTTAATAAATTAAGTACTTCCTGGTATGGTTACTGTACTGGTAACTCCCCAAAAGAATCTGGATTGTGGTGAGGGAACAGAGAAAAAAGCTCATTTAGGACCTGCACTTACGAAGGGGGTAGGCAGCTGTATATCAGGGAGTAAACCTTCTGAGAATAAAAACAGCTGGAGCTTGTTAAGGTAATTACACAGGGAAAGGATAATGTACTGGGAACTCCTCAGAAGAATCTGATTTGTGGTGAGGGGAGAGAGATAAAAGCTCATTTAGGAACGACATGAACATGCTGCGTAGGTAGCTGTTTATCAGTAAATATCTCCACTGAGATTAAGAAAAGCAGTAGCTTAATAAATTAAGTACTTCCTGGTATGGTTACTGTACTGGTAACTCCCCAAAAGAATCTGGATTGTGGTGAGGGAACAGAGAAAAAAGCTCATTTAGGACCTGCACTTACGAAGGGGGTAGGCAGCTGTATATCAGGGAGTAAACCTTCTGAGAATAAAAACAGCTGGAGCTTGTTAAGGTAATTACACAGGGGAAAGGATAATGTACTGGGAACTCCTCAGAAGAATCTGATTTGTGGTGAGGGGAGAGAGATAAAAGCTCATTTAGGAACGACATGAACATGCTGCGTAGGTAGCTGTTTATCAGTAAATATCTCCACTGAGATTAAGAAAAGCAGTAGCTTAATAAATTAAGTACTTCCTGGTATGGTTACTGTACTGGTAACTCCCCAAAAGAATCTGGATTGTGGTGAGGGAACAGAGAAAAAAGCTCATTTAGGACCTGCACTTACGAAGGGGGTAGGCAGCTGTATATCAGGGAGTAAACCTTCTGAGAATAAAAACAGCTGGAGCTTGTTAAGGTAATTACACAGGGGAAAGGATAATGTACTGGGAACTCCTCAGAAGAATCTGATTTGTGGTGAGGGGAGAGAGATAAAAGCTCATTTAGGAACGACATGAACATGCTGCGTAGGTAGCTGTTTATCAGTAAATATCTCCACTGAGATTAAGAAAAGCAGTAGCTTAATAAATTAAGTACTTCCTGGTATGGTTACTGTACTGGTAACTCCAAAAAATATCTGGATTGTGGTGAGGGAACAGAGAAAAAAGCTCATTTAGGACCTGCACTTACGAAGGGGGTAGGCAGCTGTATATCAGGGAGTAAACCTTCTGAGAATAAAAACAGCTGGAGCTTGTTAAGGTAATTACACAGGGGAAAGGATAATGTACTGGGAACTCCTCAGAAGAATCTGATTTGTGGTGAGGGGAGAGAGATAAAAGCTCATTTAGGAACGACATGAACATGCTGCGTAGGTAGCTGTTTATCAGTAAATATCTCCACTGAGATTAAGAAAAGCAGTAGCTTAATAAATTAAGTACTTCCTGGTATGGTTACTGTACTGGTAACTCCCAAAAGAATCTGGATTGTGGTGAGGGAACAGAGAAAAAAGCTCATTTAGGACCTACAGTTACGAAGGGGGTAGGCAGCTGTATATCAGGGAGTAAACCTTCTGAGAATAAAAACAGCTGGAGCTTGTTAAGGTAATTACACAGGGGAAAGGATAATGTACTGGGAACTCCTCAGAAGAATCTGATTTGTGGTGAGGGGAGAGAGATAAAAGCTCATTTAGGAACGACATGAACATGCTGCATAGGTAGCTGTTTATCGTAAATATCTCCACTGAGATTAAGAAAAGCAGTAGCTTAATAAATTAAGTACTTCCTGGTATGGTTACTGTACTGGTAACTCCCCAAAAGAATCTGGATTGTGGTGAGGGAACAGACAAAAAAGCTCATTTAGGACCTGCACTTATGAAGGGGGTAGGCAGCTGTATATCAGGGAGTAAACCTTCTGAGAATAAAAACAGCTGGAGCTTGTTAAGGTAATTACACAGGGGAAAGGATAATGTACTGGGAACTCCTCAGAAGAATCTGATTTTTGGTGAGGGGAGAGAGATAAAAGCTCATTTAGGAACGACATGAACATGCTGCGTAGGTAGCTGTTTATCAGTAAATATCTCCACTGAGATTAAGAAAAGCAGTAGCTTAATAAATTAAGTACTTCCTGGTATGGTTACTGTACTGGTAACTCCCCAAAAGAATCTGGATTGTGGTGAGGGAACAGAGAAAAAAGCTCATTTAGGACCTGCACTTACGAAGGGGGTAGGCAGCTGTATATCAGGGAGTAAACCTTCTGAGAATAAAAACAGCTGGAGCTTGTTAAGGTAATTACACAGGGGAAAGGATAATGTACTGGGAACTCCTCAGAAGAATCTGATTTGTGGTGAGGGGAGAGAGATAAAAGCTCATTTAGGAACGACATGAACATGCTGCGTAGGTAGCTGTTTATCAGTAAATATCTCCACTGAGATTAAGAAAAGCAGTAGCTTAATAAATTAAGTACTTCCTGGTATGGTTACTGTACTGGTAACTCCCCAAAAGAATCTGGATTGTGGTGAGGGAACAGAGAAAAAAGCTCATTTATGACCTCACTTACGAAGGGGGTAGGCAGCTGTATATCAGGGAGTAAACCTTCTGAGAATAAAAACAGCTGGAGCTTGTTAAGGTAATTACACAGGGCAAAGGATAATGTACTGGGAACTCCTCAGAAGAATCTGATTTGTGGTGAGGGGAGAGAGATAAAAGCTCATTTAGGAACGACATGAACATGCTGCGTAGGTAGCTGTTTATCAGTAAATATCTCCACTGAGATTAAGAAAAGCAGTAGCTTAATAAATTAAGTACTTCCTGGTATGGTTACTGTACTGGTAACTCCCCAAAAGAATCTGGATTGTGGTGAGGGAACAGAGAAAAAAGCTCATTTAGGACCTGCACTTACGAAGGGGGTAGGCAGCTGTATATCAGGGAGTAAACCTTCTGAGAATAAAAACAGCTGGAGCTTGTTAAGGTAATTACACAGGGGAAAGGATAATGTACTGGGAACTCCTCAGAAGAATCTGATTTGTGCTGAGGGGAGAGAGATAAAAGCTCATTTAGGAACGACATGCACATGCTGCGTAGGTAGCTGTTTATCAGTAAATATCTCCACTGAGATTAAGAAAAGCAGTAGCTTAATAAATTAAGTACTTCCTGGTATGGTTACTGTACTGGTAACTCCCCAAAAGAATCTGGATTGTGGTGAGGGAACAGAGAAAAAAGCTCATTTAGGACCTGAACTTACGAAGGGGGTAGGCAGCTGTATATCAGGGAGTAAACCTTCTGAGAATAAAAACAGCTGGAGCTTGTTAAGGTAATTACACAGGGGAAAGGATAATGTACTGGGAACTCCTCAGAAGAATCTGATTTTTGGTGAGGGGAGAGAGATAAAAGCTCATTTAGGAACGACATGAACATGCTGCGTAGGTAGCTGTTTATCAGTAAATATCTCCACTGAGATTAAGAAAAGCAGTAGCTTAATAAATTAAGTACTTCCTGGTATGGTTACTGTACTGGTAACTCCAAAAAATATCTGGATTGTGGTGAGGGAACAGAGAAAAAAGCTCATTTAGGACCTGCACTTACGAAGGGGGTAGGCAGCTGTATATCAGGGAGTAAACCTTCTGAGAATAAAAACAGCTGGAGCTTGTTAAGGTAATTACACAGGGGAAAGGATAATGTACTGGGAACTCCTCAGAAGAATCTGATTTGTGGTGAGGGGAGAGAGATAAAAGCTCATTTAGGAACGACATGAACATGCTGCGTATGTAGCTGTTTATCAGTAAATATCTCCGCTGAGATTAAGAAAAGCAGTAGCTTAATAAATTAAGTACTTCCTGGTATGTTTACTGTACTGGTAACTCCCCAAAAGAATCTGGATTGTGGTGAGGGAACAGAGAAAAAAGCTCATTAGGGACCTGCACTTACGAAGGGGGTAGGCAGCTGTATATCAGGGAGTAAACCTTCTGAGAATAAAAACAGCTGGAGCTTGTTAAGGTAATTACACAGGGGAAAGGATAATGTACTGGGAACTCCTCAGAAGAATCTGATTTGTGGTGAGGGGAGAGAGATAAAAGCTCATTTAGGAGGGATATGAACATGCTGCGTAGGTAGCTGTTTATCAGTAAATATCTCCACTGAGATTAAGAAAAGCAGTAGCTTAATAAATTAAGTACTTCCTGGTATGGTTACTGTACTGGTAACTCCCCAAAAAATCTGGATTGTGGTGAGGGAACAGAGAAAAAAGCTCATTTAGGACCTGCACTTACGAAGGGGGTAGGCAGCTGTATATCAGGGAGTAAACCTTCTGAGAATAAAAACAGCTGGAGCTTGTTAAGGTAATTACACAGGGAAAGGATAATGTACTGGGAACTCCTCAGAAGAATCTGATTTGTGGTGAGGGGAGAGAGATAAAAGCTCATTTAGGAACGACATGAACATGTTGCGTAGGTAGCTGTTTATCAGTAAATATCTCCACTGAGATTAAGAAAAGCAGTAGCTTAATAAATTAAGTACTTCCTGGTATGGTTACTGTACTGGTAACTCCGCAAAAGAATCTGGATTGTGGTGAGGGAACAGAGAAAAAAGCTCATTTAGGACCTGCACTTACGAAGGGGGTAGGCAGCTGTATATCAGGGAGTAAACCTTCTGAGAATAAAAACAGCTGGAGCTTGTTAAGGTAATTACACAGGGGAAAGATAATGTACTGGGAACTCCTCAGAAGAATCTGATTTGTGGTGAGGGGAGAGAGTTAAAAGCTCATTTAGGAACGACATGAACATGCTGCGTAGGTAGCTGTTTATCAGTAAATATCTCCACTGAGATTAAGAAAAGCAGTAGCTTAATAAATTAGTACTTCCTGGTATGCTTAATTTACTGGTAACTCCCCAAAAGAATCTGGATTGTGGTGAGGGAACAGAGAAAAAAGCTCATTTAGGACCTGCAATTACGAAGGGGGTAGGCAGCTGTATATCAGGGAGTAAACCTTCTGAGAATAAAAACAGCTGGAGCTTGTTAAGCTAATTACACAGGGGAAAGGATAATGTACTGGGAACTCCTCAGAAGAATCTGATTTGTGGTGAGGGGAGAGATATAAAAGCTCATTTAGGAACGACATGAACATGCTGCGTAGGTAGCTGTTTATCAGTAAATATCTCCACTGAGATTAAGAAAAGCAGTAGCTTAATAAATTAAGTACTCCCTGTGTAGATACTGTTCTGGTAACTCCCCAAAATAATCTGGATTGTGTTGAGGGAACAGAGAAAAAAGCTCATTTAGGACCTGCACTTACGAAGGGGGTAGGCAGCTGTATATCAGGGAGTAAACCTTCTGAGAATAAAAACAGCTGGAGCTTGTTAAGGTAATTACACAGGGGAAAGGATAATGTACTTGGAACTCCTCAGAAGAATCTGATTTGTGGTGAGGGGAGAGAGATAAAAGCTCATTTAGGAACGACATGAACATGTTGCGTAGGTAGCTGTTTATCAGTAAATATCTCCACTGAGATTAAGAAAAGCAGTAACTTAATAAATTACGTACTTCCTGGTATGGTTCCTGTACTGGTAACTCCCCAAAAGAATCTGGATTGTGGTGAGGGAACAGAGAAAAAAGCTCATTTAGGACCTGCACTTACGAAGGGGGTAGGCAGCTGTATATCAGGGAGTAAACTTTCTGAGAATAAAAACAGCTGGAGCTTGTTAAGGTAATTAGACAGGGGAAAGGATAATGTACTGGGAACTCCTCAGAAGAATCTGATTTGTGGTGAGGGGAGAGAGATAAAAGCTCATTTAGGAACGACATGAACATGCTGCGTAGGTAGCTGTTTATCAGTAAATATCTCCACTGAGATTAAGAAAAGCAGTAGCTTAATAAATTAAGTACTTCCTGGTATGGTTCCTGTACTGGTAACTCCCCAAAGTAATCTGGATTGTGGTGAGGGAACAGAGAAAAAAGTTCATTTAGGACCTGCACTTACGAAGGGGGTAGGCAGCTGTATATCAGGGAGTAAACCTTCTGAGAATAAAAACAGCTGGAGCTTGTTAAGGTAATTACACAAGGGAAAGGATAATGTACTGGGAACTCCTCAGAAGAATCTGATTTGTGGTGAGGGGAGAGAGATAAAAGCTCATTTAGGAACGACATGAACATGCTGCGTAGGTAGCTGTTTATCAGTAAATATCTCCACTGAGATTAAGAAAAGCAGTAGCTTAATAAATTAAGTACTTCCTGGTATGGTTACTGTACTGGTAACTCCCCAAAAGAATCTGGATTGTGGAAAGGGAACAGAGAAAAAAGCTCATTTAGGGCCTGCACTTACGAAGGGGGTAGGCAGCTGTATATCAGGGAGTAAACCTTCTGAGAATAAAAACAGCTGGAGCTTGTTAAGGTAATTACACAGGGGAAAGGATAATGTACTTGGAACTCCTCAGAAGAATCTGATTTGTGGTGAGGGGAGAGAGATAAAAGCTCATTTAGGAACGACATGAACATGCTGCGTAGGTTGCTGTTTATCAGTAAATATCTCCACTGAGATTAAGAAAAGCAGTAGCTTAATAAATTAAGTACTTCCTGGTATGGTTACTGTACTGGTAACTCCCCAAAAGAATCTGGATTGTGGTGAGGGAACAGAGAAAAAAGCTCATTTAGGACCTGCACTTACGAAGGGGGTAGGCAGCTGTATATCAGGGAGTAAACCTTCTGAGAATAAAAACAGCTGGAGCTTGTTAAGGTAATTACACAGGGGAAAGGATAATGTACTGGGAACTCCTCAGAAGAATCTGATTTGTGGTGAGGGGAGAGAGATAAAAGCTCATTTAGGAACGACATGAACATGCTGCGTAGGTAGCTGTTTATCAGTAAATATCTCCACTGAGATTAAGAAAAGCAGTAGCTTAATAAATTAAGTACTTCCTGGTATGGTTACTGTACTGGTAACTCCCCAAAGTAATCTGGATTGTGGTGAGGGAACAGAGAAAAAAGTTCATTTAGGACCTGCACTTACGAAGGGGGTAGGCAGCTGTATATCAGGGAGTAAACCTTCTGAGAATAAAAACAGCTGGAGCTTGTTAAGGTAATTACACAGGGGAAAGGATAATGTACTGGGAACTCCTCAGAAGAATCTGATTTGTGGTGAGGGGAGAGAGATAAAAGCTCATTTAGGAACGACATGAACATGCTGCGTAGGTAGCTGTTTATCAGTAAATATCTCCACTGAGATTAAGAAAAGCAGTAGCTTAATAAATTAAGTACTTCCTGGTATGGTTACTGTACTGGTAACTCCCCAAAAAGAATCTGGATTGTGGTGAGGGAACAGAGAAAAAAGCTCATTTAGGACCTGCACTTACGAAGGGGGTAGGCAGCTGTATATCAGGGAGTAAACCTTCTGAGAATAAAAACAGCTGGAGCTTGTTAAGGTAATTACACAGGGGAAAGGATAATGTACTGGGAACTCCTCAGAAGAATCTGATTTGTGGTGAGGGGAGAGAGATAAAAGCTCATTTAGGAACGACATGAACATGCTGCTTAGGTAGCTGTTTATCAGTAAATATCTCCACTGAGATTAAGAAAAGCAGTAGCTTAATAAATTAAGTACTTCCTGGTATGGTTACTGTACTGATAACTCCCCAAAAGAATCTGGATTGTGGTGAGGGAACAGATAAAAAAGCTTATTTAGGACCTGCACTTACGGAGGGGGTAGGCAGCTGTATATCAGGGAGTAAACCTTCTGAGAATAAAAACAGCTGGAGCTTGTTAAGGTAATTACACAGGGGAAAGGATAATGTACTGGGAACTCCTCAGAAGAATCTGATTTGTGGTGAGGGGAGAGAGATAAAAGCTCATTTAGGAACGACATGAACATGTTGCGTAGGTAGCTGTTTATCAGTAAATATCTCCACTGTGATTAAGAAAAGCAGTAGCTTAATAAATTAAGTACTTCCTGGTATGGTTACTCTACTGGTAACTCCGCAAAAGAATCTGGATTGTGGTGAGGGAACAGAGAAAAAAGCTCATTTAGGACCTGCACTTACGAAGGGGGTAGGCAGCTGTATATCAGGGAGTAAACCTTCTGAGAATAAAAACAGCTGGAGCTTGTTAAGGTAATTACACAGGGGAAAGTATAATGTACTGGGAACTCCTCAGAAGAATCTGATTTGTGGTGAGGGGAGAGAGATAAAAGCTCATTTAGGAACGACATGAACATGCTGCGTAGGTAGCTGTTCATCAGTAAATATCTCCACTGAGATTAAGAAAAGCAGTAGCTTAATAAATTATGTACTTCCTTTTATGGTTACTTTACTGGTAACTCCCCAAAAGAATCTGGATTGTGGTGAGGGAACAGAGAAAAAAGCTCATTTAGGACCTGCAATTACGAAGGGGGTAGGCAGCTGTATATCAGGGAGTAAAACTTCTGAGAATAAAAACAGCTGGAGCTTGTTAAGGTAATTACACAGGGCAAAGGATAATGTACTGGGAACTCCTCAGAAGAATCTGATTTGTGGTGAGGGGAGAGATATAAAAGCTCATTTAGGAACGACATGAACATGCTGCGTAGGTAGCTGTTTATCAGTAAATATCTCCACTGAGATTAAGTAAAGCAGTAGCTTAATAAATTAAGTACTCCCTGTGTGTATACTGTTCTGGTAACTCCCCAAAATAATCTGGATTGTGGTGAGGGAACAGAGAAAAAAGCTCAGTAGGACCTGCACTTACGAAGGGGGTAGGCAGCTGTATATCAGGGAGTTAACCTTCTGAGAATAAAAACAGCTGGAGCTTGTTAAGGAAATTACACAGGGGAAAGGATAATGTACTGGGAACTCCTCAGAAGAATCTGATTTGTGGTGAGTGGAGAGAGATAAAAGCTCATTTAGGAACGACATGAACATGTTGCGTAGGTAGCTGTTTATCAGTAAATATCTCCACTGAGATTAAGAAAAGCAGTAGCTTAAGAAATTAAGTACTTCCTGGTATGGTTCCTGTACTGGTAACTCCCCAAAAGAATCTGGATTGTGGTGAGGGAACAGAGAAAAAAGCTCATTTAGGACCTGCACTTACGAAGGGGGTAGGCAGCTGTATATCAGGGAGTAAACCTTCTGAGAATAAAAACAGCTGGAGCTTGTTAAGGTAATTAGACAGGGGAAAGGATAATGTACTGGGAACTCCTCAGAAGAATCTGATTTGTGGTGAGGGGAGAGAGATAAAAGCTCATTTAGGAACGACATGAACATGCTGCGTAGGTAGCTGTTTATCAGTAAATATCTCCACTGAGATTAAGAAAAGCAGTAGCTTAATAAATTAAGTACTTCCTGGTATGGTTCCTGTACTGGTAACTCCCCAAAGTAATCTGGATTGTGGTGAGGGAACAGAGAAAAAAGTTCATTTAGGACCTGCACTTACGAAGGGGGTAGGCAGCTGTATATCAGGGAGTAAACCTTCTGAGAATAAAAACAGCTGGAGCTTGTTAAGGTAATTACACAGGGGAAAGGATAATGTACTGGGAACTCCTCAGAAGAATCTGATTTGTGGTGAGGGGAGAGAGATAAAAGCTCATTTAGGAACGACATGAACATGCTGCGTAGGTAGCTGTTTATCAGTAAATATCTCCACTGAGATTAAGAAAAGCAGTAGCTTAATAAATTAAGTACTTCCTGGTATGGTTACTGTACTGGTAACTCCCCAAAAGAATCTGGATTGTGGAAAGGGAACAGAGAAAAAAGCTCATTTAGGGCCTGCACTTACGAAGGGGGTAGGCAGCTGTATATCAGGGAGAAAACCTTCTGAGAATAAAAACAGCTGGAGCTTGTTAAGGTAATTACACAGGGGAAAGGATAATGTACTGGGAACTCCTCAGAAGAATCTGATTTGTGGTGAGGGGAGAGAGATAAAAGCTCCTTTAGGAACGACATGAACATGCTGCTTAGGTAGCTGTTTATCAGTAAATATCTCCACTGAGATTAAGAAAAGCAGTAGCTTAATAAATTAAGTACTTCCTGGTATGGTTACTGTACTGATAACTCCCCAAAAGAATCTGGATTGTGGTGAGGGAACAGAGAAAAAAGCTTATTTAGGACCTGCACTTACGGAGGGGGTAGGCAGCTGTATATCAGGGAGTAAACCTTCTGAGAATAAAAACAGCTGGAGCTTGTTAAGCTAATTGCACAGGGGAAAGGATAATGTACTGGGAAATCCTCAGAAGAATCTGAGTTGTGGTGAAGGGAGAGAGATAAAAGCACATTTAGGAACGACATGAACATGTTGCGTATGTAGATGTTTATCAGTAAATATCTCCACTGAGATTAAGAAAAGCAGTAGCTTAATAAATTAAGTACTTCCTGGTATGGTTACTGTACTGGTACCTCCCCAAAAGAATCTGGATTGTGGTGAGGGAACAGAGAAAAAAGCTCATTTAGGACCTGCACTTACGAAGGGGGTCGGCAGCTGTATATCAGGGAGTAAACCTTCTGAGAATAAAAGCAGCTGGAGATTGTGAAGGTAATTACACAGGGGAAAGGATAATGTACTGGGAACTCCTCAGAAGAATCTGATTTGTGGTGAGGGGAGAGAGATAAAAGCTCATTTAAGAACGACATGAACATGCTACGTAGGTAGCTGTTTATCAGTAAATATCTCCACTGATATTAAGAAAAGCAGTAGCTTAATAAATTAAGTACTTCCTGGTATGGTACT
>NW_025960100.1:0-31583 GCF_023159225.1 Perognathus longimembris pacificus | reverse complement strand
CGTTCCTAAATGAGGTTTTATCTCTTTCCCCTCACCACAAATCAGATTCTTCTGAGGAGTTCCCAGTACATTATCCTTTCCCCTGTGTAATTACCTTAACAGGCTCCAGCCTGTTTTTATTCTCAGAAGGTTTACTCCGTGATATACAGCTGCCTACCCCCTTCGTAAGTGCAGGTCCTAAATGAGCTTTTTTCTCTGTACCCTCACCACAATCCAGATTCTTTTGGGGAGTTACCAGTACAGTAACCATACCAGGAACTACTTAATTTATTAAGCTACTGCTTTTCTTAATCTCAGTGGAGATATTTACTGATAAACAGCTACCTACGCAGCATGTTCATGTCGTTCCTAAATGAGCTTTTATCTCTCTCCCCTCACCACAAATCAGATTCTTCTGAGGAGTTCCCAGTACATTATCATTTCCCCTGTGTAATTACCTTAACAAGCTCCAGCTGTTTTATTCTGAGAATGTTTACTCCCTGATATACAGCTGCCTACCCCCTTCGTAAGTGCAGGTCCTAAATGAGCTTTTTTCTCTGTTCCCTCACCACAATCCAGATTTTTTTGGGGAGTTTCCAGTACAGTAACCATACCAGGAAGTACTTAATTTATTAAGCTACTGCTTTTCTTAATCTCAGTGGAGATATTTACTGATAAACAGCTACGTACGCAGCATGTTCATGTCGTTCCTAAATGAGCTTTTATCTCTCTCCCCTCACCACAAATCAGATTCTTCTGCTGAGTTCCCATTACATTATCCTTTCCCCTGTGTAATTACCTTAACAAGCTCCAGCTGTTTTATTCTCAGAAGGTTTACTCCTGATATACAGCTGCCTACCCGCTTCGTAAGTGCAGGTCCTAAATGAGCTTTTTTCTGTTCCCTCACCACAATCCAGATTCTTTTGGGGAGTTACCAGTACTGTAACCATACCAGGAAGTACTTAATTTATTAAGCTACTGCTTTTCTTAATCTCAGTGGAGATATTTACTGATAAACAGCTACCTACGCAGCATGTTCATGTCGTTCCTAAATGAGCTTTTATCTCTCTCCCCGACGACCACAAATCAGATTCTTCTGAAGAGTTCCCAGTACATTATCCTTTCCCCTGTGTAATTACCTTAACAGGCTCCAGCTGTTTTTATTCTCAGAAGGTTTACTCCCTGATATACAGCTGCCTACCCCCTTCGT
The DNA here is from genome assembly GCF_023159225.1 of Perognathus longimembris pacificus. Classification (NCBI taxonomy): domain Eukaryota; kingdom Metazoa; phylum Chordata; class Mammalia; order Rodentia; family Heteromyidae; genus Perognathus; species Perognathus longimembris. The sequence goes on along the minus strand of NW_025960100.1, from coordinate 30,394 downwards.
AAGTGCAGGTCCTAAATGAGCTTTTTTCTCTGTTCCCTCACCACAATCCAGATTCTTTTGGGGAGTTACCAGTACAGTAACCATACCAGGAAGTACTTAATTTATTAAGCTACTGCTTTCTTAATCTCAGTGGAGATATTTACTGATAAACAGCTACCTACGCAGTATGTTCATGTCGTTCCTAAATGAGCTTTTATCTCTCTCCCCTCACCAAAAATCACATTCTTCTGAGGAGTTCCCAGTACATTATCCTTTCCCCTGTGTAATTACCTTAACAAGCTCCAGCTGTTTTTATTCTCAGAAGGTTTACTCCCAGATATACAGCTGCCTACCCCCTTCGTAAGTGCAGGTCCTAAATCAGCTTTTTTCTGTTCCTCACCACAATCCAGATTCTTTTGGGGAGTTACCAGTACAGTAACCATACCAGGAAGTACTTAATTTAATAAGCTACTGCTTTTCTTAATCTCAGTGGAGATATTTACTATTAAACAGCTACCTACGCAGCATGTTCCTGTCGTTCCTAAATGAGTTTTATATCTCTCCGCTCACCACAAATCAGATTCTTCTGAGGAGTTCCCAGTACATTATCCTTTCCCCTGTGTAATTACCTTAACAAGCTCCAGCTATTTTTATTCTCAGAAGGTTTACTCCCTGATATACAGCTGCCTAGCCCCTTCGTAAGTGCTGGTCCTAAATGAGCTTTTTTCTCTGTTCCCTCACCACAATCCGATTCATTTGGGGAGTTACCAGTATAGTAACCATACCAGGAAGTACTTAATTTATTAAGCTACTGCTTTTCTTAATCTCAGTGGAGATATTACTGATAAACAGCTACGTATGCAGCATGTTCATGTCGTCCTAAATGAGCTTTTATCTCTCTCCCCTCACCACAAATCAGATTCTTCTGAGGAGTTCCCAGTACATTATCCTTTCCCCTGTGTAATTACCCTAACAAGCTCCCGCTGTTTTTATTCTCAGAAGGTATACTCCCTGATATACAGCTGCTACCCCCTTCGTAAGTGCAGGTCATAAATGAGCTTTTTCCTCTGTTCCCTCACCACAATCCAGATTCTTTTGGGGAGTTACCAGTACAGTAACCATACCAGGAAGTACTTAATTTATTAAGCTACTGCTTTTCTTAATCTCAGTGGAGATATTTACTGATAAACAGCTACGTACGCAGCAAGTTCATGTCGTTCCTAAATGAGCTTTTATCTCTCTCCCCTCACCACAAATCAGATTCTTCTGAGGAGTTCCCAGTACATTATCCTTTCCCTGTGTAAATACCTTAACAAGCTCCAGCTGTTTTTATTTTCAGAAGGTTTACTCCCTGATATACAGCTGCCTACCCCTTTCGTAAGTGCAGGTCCTAAATGAGCTTTTTTCTCTGTTCCCTCACCACAATCCAGATTCTTTTGGGGAGTTACCAGTACAGTAATCATACCAGGAAGTACTTAATTTATTAAGCTACTGCTTTTCTTAATCTCAGTGGAGATATTAACTGATAAACAGCTAATTACGCAGCATGTTCATGTCGTTCCTAAATGAGCTTTTATCTCTCTCCCCTCACCACAAATCAGATTCTTCTGAGGAGTTCCCAGTACATTATCCTTTCCCCTGTGTAATTACCTTAACAAGCTCCAGCTCTTTTTATTCTCAGAAAGTTTACTCCCAGATATACTGCTGCCTACCCCCTTCTTAAGTGCAGGTCCTAAATGAGCTTTTTTCTCTGTTCCGTCACCACAATCCAGATTCTTTTGGGGAGTTACCAGTACAGTAACCATACCAGGAAGTACTTAATTTATTAAGCTACTGCTTTTCTTAATCTCAGTGGAGATATTTACTGATAAACAGCTACCTACGCAGCATGTTCATGTCGTTCCTAGATGAGCTTTTATCTCTCTCCCCTCACCACAATCAGATTCTTCTGAGGAGTTCCCAGTACATAATCCTTTCCCCTGTGTAATTACCTTAACACGCTCCAGCTGTTTTTATTCTCAGAAGGTTTACTCCCTGATATACAGCTGCCTACCCCCTTCGTAAGTGCAGGTCCTAAATGAGCTTTTTTCTCTGTTCCCTCACCACAATCCAGATTCTTTTGGGGAGTTACCAGTACAGTAACCATACCAGGAAGTACTTAATTTATTAAGCTACTGCTTTTCTTAATCTCAGTGGAGATATGTACTGATAAACAGCTACCTACGCAGCATGTTCATGTCGTTCCTAAATGAGCATTTATCTCTCTCCCCTCACCACAAATCAGATTCTTCTGAGGAGTTCCCAGTACATTATCCTTTCCCCTGTATAATTACCTTAACAAGCTCCAGCTGTTTTTATTCTCAGAAGGTTTACTCCCTGATATACAGCTGCCTACCCCTTCGTAAGTGCATATCCTAAATGAGCTTTTTTCTCTGTTCCCTCACCACAATCCAGATTCTTTTGGGGAGTTACCAGTACAGTAACCATACTAGGAAGTACTTAATTTATTAAGCTACTGCTTTTCTTAATCTCAGTGGAGATATTTACTGATAAACAGCTACCTAGGCAGCATGATCATGTCGTTCCTAAATGAGCTTTTATCTCTCTCCCCTCACCACAAATCAGATTCTTCTGAGGAGTTCCCAGTACATTATCCTTTCCCCTGTGTAATTACCTTAACAAGCTCCAGCTTTTTTTATTCTCAGAAGGTTTACTCCCTGATATACAGCTGCCTACCCCCTTCGTAAATGCAGGTCTTAAATGAGCTTTTTTCTCTGTTCCCTCACCACAATCCAGATTCTTTTGGGTAGTTACCAGTACAGTAACCATACCAGGAAGTACTTAATTTATTAAGCTACTGCTTTTCTTAATCTCAGTGGAGATATTTACTGAAAAACAGCTACCTTCGCAGCATGTTCATGTCGTTCCTAAATGAGCTTTAATCTCTCTCTCCTCACCACAAATCAGATTCTTCTGAGGAGTTCCCAGTACATTATCCTTTCCCCTGTGTAATTACCTTAACAAGCTCCAGCTGTTTTTATTCAAAGAAGGTTTACTCCCTGATATACAGCTGCCTACCCCCTTCGTAAATGCAGGTCTTAAATGAGCTTTTTTCTCTGTTCCCTCACCACAATCCAGATTCTTTTGGGGAGTTACCAGTACAGTAACCATACCAGGAAGTACTTAATTTATTAAGCTACTGCTTTTCTTAATCTCAGTGGAGATATTTACTGATAAACAGCTACCTACGCAGCATGTTCATGTCGTTCCTAAATGAGCTTTTATCTCTCTCCCCTCACCACAAATCAGATTCTTCTGAGGAGTTCCCAGTACATTATCCTTTCCCCTGTGTAATTATCTTAACAAGCTCCAGCTGTTTTTATTCTCAGAAGGTTTACTCCCTGATATACAGCTGCCTACCCCCTTCGTAAGTGCATGTCCTAAATGAGCTTTATTATCTGTTCCCTCACCACAATCCAGATTCTTTTGGGGAGTTACCAGTACAGTAACCATACCAGGAAGTACTTAATTTATTGAGCTACTGCTTTTCTTAATCTCAGTGGAGATATTTACTGATAAACAGCTACCTACGCAGCATCTTTATGTCGATCATAAATGAGCTTTTATCTCTCTCCCCTCACCACAAATCAGATTCCTCTGAGGAGTTCCGAGTACATTATCCTTTCCCCTGTGTAATTACCTTAACAAGCTCCAGCTGTTTTTATTCTCAGAAGGTTTAATCCCTGATATACAGTTGCCTACCCCCTTCGTAAGTGCAGGTCCTAAATGAGCTTTATTCTCTGTTCCCTCACCACAATCCACATTCTTTTGGGGAGTTAACAGTACAGTAACCATACCAGGAATCACTTAATTTATTAAGGTACTGCTTTTCTTAATCTCATTGGAGATATTTACTGATAAACAGCTACCTACGCAGCATGCTCATGTCGTTCCTAAATGAGCTTTTATCTCTCTCCCCTCACCACAAATCAGATTCTTCTGAGGAGTTCCCAGTACATTATCCTTTCCGCTGTGTAATTACCTTAACAAGCTCCAGCTGTTTTTATTCTCAGAAGGTTTATTCCCTGATATACAGCTGCCTACCCCCTTCGTAAGTGCAGGTCCTAAATGAGCTTTTTCTCTGTTCCCTCACCACAATCCAGATTCTTTTGGGGAGTTACCAGTACAGTAACAGTACCAGGAAGTACTTAATTTATTAAGCTACTGCTTTTCTTAATCTCAGTGGAGATATTTACTGATAAACAGCTACCTACGCAGCATGTTCATGTCGTTCCTAAATGAGCTTTTATCTCTCTCCTCTCACCACAAATCAGATTCTTCTGAGGAGTTCCAAGTACATTATCCTTTCCCCTGTGTAATTACCTTAACAAGCTCCAGCTGTTTTTATTCTCAGAAGGTTTACTCCCTGATATACAGCTGCCTACCCCCTTCGAAAGTGCATGTCCTAAATGAGCTTTTTTCTCTGTTCCCTCACCACAATCCAGATTCTTTTGGGGAGTTACCAGTACAGTAACCATACCAGGAAGTACTTAATTTATTAAGCTACTGCTTTTCTTAATCTCAGTGGAGATATTTACTGATAAACAGCTACCTACGCAGCATGTTCATGTCGTTCCTAAATGAGCTTTTATCTCTCTCCCCTCACCACAAATCAGATTCTTCTGAGTAGTTCCCAGTACATTATCCTTTTCCCTGTGTAATTACCTTAAAAAGCTCCCGCTGTTTTTATTCTCAGAAGGTATACTCCCTGATATACAGCTGCCTACCCCTTTCGTAAGTGCAGGTCCTAAATGTGCTTTTATCTCTCTCCCCTCACCACAAATCAGATTCTTCTGAGGAGTTCCCAGTACATTATCCTTTCCCCTGTGTAATTACCTTAACAAGCTCCAGCTGTTTTTATTCACAGAAGGTTTACTCCCTGATATACAGCTGCCTACCCCCTTCGTAAGTGAAGGTCCTAAATGAGCTTTTTTCTCTGTTCCCTCACCATAATCCAGATTCTTTTGGGGAGTTACCAGTACAGTAACCATACAAGGAAGTACTTAATTTATTAAGCTACTGCTTTTCTCAATCTCAGCGGAGATATTTACTGATAAACAGCTACCTACGCAGCATGTTCATGTCGTTCCTAAATGAGCTTTTATCTCTCTCCCCTCACCACAAATCAGATTCTTCTGAGGAGTTCCCAGTACATTATCCTTTCCCCTGTGTAATTACCTTAACAAGCTCCAGCTGTTTTTATTCTCAGAAGGTTTACAACCTGATATACAGCTGCCTACCCCCTTCGTAAGTGCAGGGCCTAAATGAGCTTTTTTCTCTGTTCCCTCACCACAATCCAGATACTTTTGGGGAGTTACCAGTACAGTAACCATACCAGGAAGTACTTAATTTATTAAGCTACTGCTTTTCTTAATCTCAGTGGAGATATTTACTGATAAACAGCTACCTACGCAGTATGTTCATGTAGTTCCTAAATGAGCTTTTATCTCTCTCCCCTCACCACAAATCAGATTCTTCTGACGAGTTCCCAGTACATTATCCTTTCCCCTGTGTAATTACCTTAACAAGCTCCAGCTGTTTTTATTCTCAGAAGGTTTACTCCCTGATATACAGCTGCCTACCCCCTTCGTAAGTGCAGGTCCTAAATGAGCTTTTTTTTCTGTTCCCTCACCACAATCCAGATTCTTTTGGGGAGTTACCAGTACAGTAACCATACCAGGAAGTACTTAATTTATGAAGCTACTGCTTTTCTTAATCTCAGTGTAGATATTTACTGATAAACAGCTACCTACGCAGCATGTTCATGTCGTTCCTAAATCTGCTTTTATCTCTATCCCCTCACCACAAATCCGATTCTTCTGAGGAGTTCCCAGTACATTATCCTTTCCCCTGTGTAATTACCTTAACAAGCTCCAGCTGTTTTTATTCTCAGAAGGTTTACTCCCTGATATACTGCTGCCTACCCCCTTCGTAAGTGCAGGTCCTAAATGAGCTTTTTTCTCTGTTCCCTCACCAAAATCCAGATTCCTTTGGGGAGTTACCAGTACAGTAACCATACCAGGAAATACTTAATTTATTAAGCTACTGCTTTTCTTAATCTCAGTGGAGATATTTACTGATAAACAGCTACCTACGCAGCATGTTCATGTCGTTCCTAAATGAGCTTTTATCTCTCTCCCCTCACCACAAATCAGATTCTTCTGAGGAGTTCCCAGTACATTATCCTTTCCCCTGTGTAATTACCTTAACAAGCTCCAGCTGTTTTTATTCTCAGAAGGTTTACTCCCTGATATACAGCTGCCTAACCCCTTCGTAAGTGCAGGACCAGATGAGCTTTACTCTCTGTTCCCTCAGCACAATCCCGATTCTTTTGGGGAGTTACCAGTACAGTAACCATACCAGGAAGTACTTAATTTATTAAGCTACTGCTTTTCTTAATCTCAGTGGAGATATTTACTGATAAACAGCTACCTACGCAGCATGTTCATGTCGTTCCTAAATGAGCTTTTATCTCTCTCCCCTCACCACAAATGAGATTCTTCTGAGTAGTTCCCAGTACATTATGCTTTTCGCTGTGTAATTACCTTAACAAGCTCCCGCTGTTTTTATTCTCAGAAGGTATACTCCCTGATATACAGCTGCCTACCCCCTTCGTAAGTGCAGGTCCTAAATGAGCTTTTATCTCTCTCACCTCACCACAAATCAGATTCTTCTGAGGAGTTCGCAGTACATTATCCTTTCCCCTGTGTAATTACCTTAACAAGCTCCAGCTGTTTTTATTCACAGAAGGTTTACTCACTGATATACTGCTGCCTACCCCCTTCATAAGTGCAGGTCCTAAATTAGCTTTTTTCTCTGTTCCCTCACCACAATCCAGATTCTTTTGGGGAGTTACCAGTACAGTATCCATACCAGGAAGCACTTAATTTATTAAGGTACTGCTTTTCTTAATCTCAATGGAGATATTTACTGATAAACAGCTACCTTCGCAGCATGCTCATGTCGTTCCTAAATGAGCTTTTATCTCTCTCCACTCACCACAAATCAGATTCTTCTGAGGAGTTCCCAGTACATTATCCTTTCCCCTAGTAATTACCTTAACAAGCTCCAGCTGTTTTTATTCTCAGAAAGTTTACTCCCTGATATACAGCTGCCTACCCCCTTCATAAGTGAAGGTCATAATTGAGCTTTTTCTCTGTTCCCTCACCACAATCCAGATTCTCTTGGGGAGTTACCAGTACACTAACCATACCAGGAAGTACTTAATTTATTAAGCTACTGCTTTTCTTAATCTCAGTGGAGATATTTACTGATAAACAGCTACCTACGCAGCATGTTCATGTCGTTCCTAAATGAGCTTTTATCTCTCCCCTCACCACAAATCAGATTCTTCTGAGGAGTTCCCAGTACATTATCCTTTCCCCTGTGTAATTACCTTAACAAGCTCCAGCTGTTTTTATTCTCAGAAGGTTTACAACCTGATATACAGCTGCCTACCCCCTTCGTAAGTGCAGGTCCTAAATGAGCTTTTTCTCTGTTCCGTCACCACAATCCAGATTCTTTTGGGGAGTTACCAGTACAGTAACAATACCAGGAAGTACTTAATTTATTAAGCTACTGCTTTTCTTATTCTCAGTGGAGATATTTACTGATAAACAGCTACCTACGCAGCATGTTCATGTCGTTCCTAAATGAGCTTTTATCTCTCTCCTCTCACCACGAATCAGATTCTTCTGAGGAGTTCCCAGTACATTATCCTTTCCCCTGTGTAATTACCTTAAGAAGCTCCAGCTGTTTTTATTCTCAGAAGGTTTACTCCCTGATATACAGCTGCCTACCCCCTTCCTAAGTGCATGTCCTAAATGAGCTTTTTTTCTGTTCCCTCACCACAATCAAGATTCTTTTGGGGAGTTACCAGTACAGTAACCATAGCAGGAAGTACTTAATTTATTAAGCTACTGCTTTTCTTAATCTCAGTGGAGATATTTACTGATAAACAGCTACCTACGCAGCATGTTCATGTCGTTCCTAAATGAGCTTTTATCTCTCTCCCCTCACTACAAATGAGATTCTTCTGAGTAGTTCCCAGTACATTATCCTTTTCCCTGTGTAATTACCTTAACAAGCTCCCGCTGTTTTTATTCTCAGACGGTATACTCCCTGATATACAGCTGCCTACCCCCTTCGTAAGTGCAGGTCCTAAATGAGCTTTTATCTCTCTCCCTCACCACAAATCAGATTCTTCTGAGGAGTTCCCAGTACATTATCCTTTCCCCTGTGTAATTACCTTAACAAGCTCCAGCTTTTTTTATTCTCAGAAGGTTTACTCCCTGATATACAGCTGCCTACCCCCTTCGTAAGTGCAGGTCCTAAATGAGCTTTTTTCTCTGTTCCCTCACCAGGATCTAGATTCTTTTGGGGAGTTACCAGTACAGTAACCATACCAGGAAGTACTTAATTTATTAAGCTACTGCTTTTCTTAATCTCAGTGGAGATATTTACTGAAAAACAGCTACCTTCGCAGCATGTTCATGTCGTTCCTAAATGAGCTTTAATCTCTCTCTCCTCACCACAAATCAGATTCTTCTGAGGAGTTCCCAGTACATTATCCTTTCCCCTGTGTAATTACCTTAACAAGCTCCAGCTGTTTTTATTCAAAGAAGGTTTACTCCCTGATATACAGCTGCCTACCCCCTTCGTAAATGCAGGTCTTAAATGAGCTTTTTTCTCTGTTCCCTCACCACAATCCAGATTCTTTTGGGGAGTTACCAGTACAGTAACCATACCAGGAAGTACTTAATTTATTAAGCTACTGCTTTTCTTAATCTCAGTGGAGATATTTACTGATAAACAGCTACCTACGCAGCATGTTCATGTCGTTCCTAAATGAGCTTTTATCTCTCTCCCCTCACCACAAATCAGATTCTTCTGAGGAGTTCCCAGTACATTATCCTTTCCGCTGTGTAATTACCTTAACAAGCTCCAGCTGTTTTTATTCTCAGAAGGTTTATTCCCTGATATACAGCTGCCTACCCCCTTCGTAAGTGCAGGTCCTAAATGAGCTTTTTCTCTGTTCCCTCACCACAATCCAGATTCTTTTGGGGAGTTACCAGTACAGTAACAATACCAGGAAGTACTTAATTTATTAAGCTACTGCTTTTCTTAATCTCAGTGGAGATATTTACTGATAAACAGCTACCTACGCAGCATGTTCATGTCGTTCCTAAATGAGCTTTTATCTCTCTCCTCTCACCACAAATCAGATTCTTCTGAGGAGTTCCAAGTACATTATCCTTTCCCCTGTGTAATTACCTTAACAAGCTCCAGCTGTTTTTATTCTCAGAAGGTTTACTCCCTGATATACAGCTGCCTACCCCCTTCGAAAGTGCATGTCCTAAATGAGCTTTTTTCTCTGTTCCCTCACCACAATCCAGATATTTTTGGGGAGTTACCAGTACAGTAACCATACCAGGAAGTACTTAATTTATTAAGCTACAGCTTTTCTTAATCTCAGTGGAGATATTTACTGATAAACAGCTACCTACGCAGCATGTTCATGTCGTTCCTAAATGAGCTTTTATCTCTCTCCCCTCACCACAAATCAGATTCTTCTGAGTAGTTCCCAGTACATTATCCTTTTCCCTGTGTAATTACCTTAACAAGCTCCCGCTGTTTTTATTCTCAGAAGGTATACTCCCTGATATACAGCTGCCTACCCCCTTCGTAAGTGCAGGTCCTAAATGTGCTTTTATCTCTCTCCCCTCACCACAAATCAGATTCTTCTGAGGAGTTCCCAGTACATTATCCTTTCCCCTGTGTAATTACCTTAACAAGCTCCATCTGTTTTTATTCACAGAAGGTTTACTCCCTGATATACAGCTGCCTACCCCCTTCGTAAGTGAAGGTCCTAAATGAGCTTTTTTCTCTGTTCCCTCACCATAATCCAGATTCTTTTGGGGAGTTACCAGTACAGTAACCATACAAGGGAGTACTTAATTTATTAAGCTACTGCTTTTCTCAATCTCAGTGGAGATATTTACTGATAAACAGCTACCTACGCAGCATGTTCATGTCGTTCCTAAATGAGCTTTTATCTCTCTCCCCTCACCACAAATCAGATTCTTCTGAGGAGTTCCCAGTACATTATCCTTTCCCCTGTGTAATTACCTTAACAAGCTCCAGCTGTTTTTATTCTCAGAAGGTTTACAACCTGATATACAGCTGCCTACCCCCTTCGTAAGTTCAGGGCCTAAATGAGCTTTTTTCTCTGTTCCCTCACCACAATCCAGATTCTTTTGGGGAGATACCAGTACAGTAACCATACCAGGAAGTACTTAATTTATTAAGCTACTGCTTTTCTTAATCTCAGTGGAGATATTTACTGATAAACAGCTACCTACGCAGCATGTTCATGTCGTTCCTAAATGAGCTTTTATCTCTCTCCCCTCACCACAAATCAGATTCTTCTGAGGAGTTCCCAGTACATTATACTTTCCACTGTGTAATTACCTTAACAAGCTCCAGCTGTTTTTATTCTTAGAAGGTTTACTCCCTGATATACTGCTGCCTACCCCCTTCATAAGTGCAGGTCCTAAATGAGCTTTTTTCTCTGTTCCCTCACCACAATCCAGATTCCTTTGGGGAGTTACCAGTACAGTAACCATACCAGGAAGTACTTAATTTATTAAACTACTGCTTTTCTTAATCTCAGTGGAGATATTTACTGATAAAAAGCTACCTACGCAGTATGTTCATGTAGTTCCTAAATGAGCTTTTATCTGTCTCCCCTCACCACAAATCAGATTCTTCTGACGAGTTCCCAGTACATTATCCTTTCCCCTGTGTAATTACCTTAACAAGCTCCAGCTGTTTTTATTCTCAGAAGGTTTACTCCCTGATATACAGCTGCCTACCCCCTTCGTAAGTGCAGGTCCTAAATCAGCTTTTTTTTCTGTTCCCTCACCACAATCCAGATTCTTTTGGGGAGTTACCAGTACAGTAACCATACCAGGAAGTACTTAATTTATGAAGGTACTGCTTTTCTTAATCTCAGTGGAGATATTTACTGATAAACAGCTACCTACGCAGCATGTACATGTCGTTCCTAAATCTGCTTTTATCTCTATCCCCTCACCACAAATCCGATTCTTCGGAGGAGTTCCCAGTACATTATCCTTTCCCCTGTGTAATTACCTTAACAAGCTCCAGCTGTTTTTATTCTCAGAAGGTTTACTCCCTGATATACTGCTGCCTACCCCCTTCGTAAGTGCAGGTCCTAAATGAGCTTTTTTCTCTGTTCCCTGACCAAAATCCAGATTCCTTTGGGGAGTTACCAGTACAGTAACCATACCAGGAAATACTTAATTTATTAAGCTACTGCTTTTCTTAATCTCAGTGGAGATATTTACTGATAAACAGCTACCTACGCAGCATGTTCACGTCGTTCCTAAATGAGCTTTTATCTCTCTCCCCTCACCACAAATCAGATTCTTCTGAGGAGTTCCCAGTACATTATCCTTTCCCCTGTGTAATTACCTTAACAAGCTCCAGCTGTTTTTATTCTCAGAAGGTTTACTCCCTGATATACAGCTGCCTAACCCCTTCGTAAGTGCAGGACCATATGAGCTTTACTCTCTGTTCCCTCAGCACAATCCCGATTCTTTTGGGGAGTTACCAGTACAGTAACCATACCAGGAAGTACTTAATTTATTAAGCTACTGCTTTTCTTAATCTCAGTGGAGATATTTACTGATAAACAGCTACGTACGCAGCGTGTTCATGTTGTTCCTAAATGAGCTTTTATCTCTCTCCCCTCACCACAAATCAGATTCTTCTGAATTGTTCCCAGTACATTATCCTTTCCCCTGTGTAATTACCTTAACAAGCTCCAGCTGTTTTTATTCTCAGAAGGTTTACTCCCTGATATACAGCTGCCTAACCCCTTCGTAAGTTCAGGTCCTAAATGAGCTTTTTTCTCTGTTCCCTCAGCACAATCCAGATTCTTTTGGGGAGTTACCAGTACAGTAACCATACCAGGAAGTACTTAATTTATTAAGCTACTGCTTTTCTTAATCTCAGTGGAGATATGTACTGATAAACAGCTACCTACGCAGCATGTTCATGTCGTTCCTAAATGAGCATTTATCTCTCTCCCCTCACCACAAATGAGATTCTTCTGAGTAGTTCCCAGTACATTATCCTTTTCCCTGTGTAATTACCTTAACAAGTTCCAGGTGTTTTTATTCTCAGAAGGTATACTCCCTGATATACAGCTGCCTACCCCCTTCGTAAGTACAGGTCCTAAATGAGCTTTTGTCTCTCTCCCCTCACCACAAATGAGATTCTTCTGAGGAGTTCCCAGTACATTATCCCTTCCCCTGTGTAATTACCTTAACAAGCTCCAGCTGTTCTTATTCTCAGAAGTTCAACTCCCTGATATACAGCTGCCTACCCCCTTCGTAAGTGCAGGTCCTAAATGAGCTTTTTTCTCTGTTCCCTCACCACAATCCAGATTCTTTTGGGGAGTTACCAGTAGAGTAACCATACCAGGAAGTACTTAATTTATTAAGCTACTGCTTTTCTTAATCTCAGTGGAGATATTTACTGATAAACAGCTACCTACGCAGCATGTTCATGTCGTTCCTAAATGAGCTTTTATCTCTCTCCCCTCACCACAAATCAGATTCTTCTGAGGAGTTCCCAGTACATTATCCTTTCCCCTGTTTAATTACCTTAACAAGCTCCAGCTGTTTTTATTCTCAGAAAATTTACTCCCTGATATACAGCTGCCTACCCCCTTCGTAAGTGCAGGTCTTAAATGAGCTTTTTTCTCTGTTCCCTCACCACAATCCAGATTCTTTTCGGGAGTTACCAGTACAGTAACCATACCAGGAAGTACTTAATTTATTAAGCTACCGCTTTTCTCAATCTCAGTGGAGATATTTACTGATAAACAGCTACCTACGCAGCAGATTCATGTCGTTCCTAAATGAGCTTTTATCTCTCTCCCGTCACCACAAATGAGATTCTTCTGAGGAGTTCCCAGTACATTATCCTTTCCCCTGTGTAATTACGTTAACAAGCTCCAGCTGTTTTTATTCTAAGAAGGTTTGCTCCCTGATATACAGCTGCCTACCCCCTTCGTAAGTGCAGGTCCTAAATGAGCTTTTTTCTCTGTTCCCTCACCACAATCCAGATTCTTTTGGGGAGGTACCAGTACAGTAACCATACACGGAAGTACTTAATTTATTAAGCTACAGCTTTTCTTAATCTCAGTGGAGATATTTACTGATAAACAGCTACCTATGCAGCATGTTCATGTCGTTCCTAAATGAGCTTTTATCTCTCTCTCCCTCACCACAAATCAGATTCTTCTGAGGAGTACCCAGTACATTATCCTTTCCCCTCTGTAATTACCTTAACGAGCTCCAGCTGTTTTTATTCCCAGAAGGTTTACTCCCTGATATACTGCTGCCTACCCCCTTCGTAAGTGCAGGTCCTAAATGAGCTTTGTTCTCTGTTCCCTCCCCACAATACAGATTCTTTTGGGGAGTTACCAGTACAGTAACCATTCCAGGAAGTACTTAATTTATTAAGCTACTGCTTTTCTTAATCTCAGTGGAGATATTTACTGATAAACAGCTACCTACGCAGCATGTTCATGTCGTACCTAAATGAGCTTTTAACTCTCTCCCCTCACCACAAATCAGATTCTTCTGAGGAGTTCCCAGTACATTATCCTTTCCCCTGTGTAAGTAACTTAACAAGCTCCAGCTGTTTTTATTCTCAGAAGGTTTACTCCCTGATATACAGCTGCCTACCCCCTTCGTAAGTGCAGGTCCTAAATGAGCTTTTTTCTCTGTTCCCTCACCACAATCCAGATTCTTTTGGGGAGTTACCAGTACAGTAACCATACCAGGAAGTACTTAATTTATTAAGCAACTGCTATTCTTAATCTCAGTGGAGATATTTACAGATAAACAGCTACCTACGCAGCATGTTCATGTCGTTCCTAAATGAGCTATTATCTCTTTCCCCTCACCACAAATCAGATTTTTCTGAGGAGTTCCCAGTACATTATCCTTTCCCCTGTGTAATTACCTTAACAAGCTCCAGCTGTTTTTATTCTCAGAAGGTTTACTCCCTGATATACAGCTGCCTACCCCCTTCGTAAGTGCAGGTCCTAAATGAGATTTTTTCTCTGTTCCCTCACCACAATCCAGATTCTTTTGGGGAGTTAACAGTACAGTAACCATACCAGGAAGTACTTAATTTATTAAGCTACTACTTTTCTTAATCTCAGTGGAGATATTTACTGATAAACAGCTACCTACCCAGCATGTTCATGTCGTTCCTAAATGAGCTTTTATCTCTCTCCCCTCACCACAAATGAGATTCTTCTGAGAACTTCCCAGTACATTATCCTTTCCACTGTGTAATTACCTTAACAAGCTCCAGCTGTTTTTATTTTCAGAAGGTATACTCCCTGATATACAGCTGCCTAACCCCTTCGTAAGTGCAGGTCCTAAATGAGCTTTTATCTCTCTCCCCTCACCACAAATCAGATTCTTCTGAGGAGTTCCCAGTACATTATCCTTTCCCCTGTGTAATTACCTTAACAAGCTCCAGCTGTTTTTATTCTCAGAAGGTTTACTCCCTGATATACAGCTGCCTACCCCCTTCGTAAGTGCAGGTCCTAAATGAGCTTTTTTCTCTGTTCCGTCACCACAATCCAGATTCTTTTGGGGAGTTACCAGTACAGTAACCATACCCGGAAGTACTTAATTTATTAAGCTACTGCTTTTCTTAATCTCAGTGGAGATATTTACTGATAAACAGCTACCTACGCAGCATGTTCATGTCGTTCATAAATGAGCTTTTATCTCTCTCCCCTCACCACAAATGAGATTCTTCTGAGGAGTTCCCAGTACATTATCCTTTCCCCTGTTTAATTACCTTAACAAGCTCCAGCTGTTTTTATTCTCAGAAGTTATACTCCCTGATATACAGCTGCCTAACCCCTGGGTAAGTGCAGGTCCTAAATGAGCTTTTTTCTCTGTTCCCTCCCCACAATCCAGATTCTTTTGGGGAGTTACCAGTACAGTAACCATACCAGGAAGTACTTAATTTATTAAGCTACTGCTTTTCTTAATCTCAGTGGAGATATTTACTGATAAACACCTACCTACGCAGCATGTTCATGTCGTTCCTAAGTGAGCTTTTATCTCTCTCCACTCACCACAAATCAGATTCTTCTGAGGAGTTCCCAGTACATTATCCTTTCCCCTGTGTAATTACATTAACAAGCTCCAGCTGTTTTTATTCTCAGAAGGTTTACTCCCTGATATACAGCTGCCTACCCCCTTCGTAAGTGCAGGTCCTAAATGAGCTTTTTTCTCTGTTCCCTCACCACAATCCAGATTCTTTTGGGGAGTTACCAGTACAGTAACCATACCAGGAAGTAATTAATTTATTTAAGCTACTGCTTTGCTTAAGCTCAGTGGAGATATTTACTGATAAACAGCTACCTACGCAGCATGTTCATGTCGTTCCTAAATGAGCTTTTATCTCTCTCCCCTCACCACAAATCAGATTCTTCTGAGGAGTTCCCAGTACATTATCCTTTCCCCTGTTTAATTACCTTAACAAGCTCCAGCTGTTTTTATTCTCAGAAGGTTTACTCCCTGATATACAGCTGCCTACCCCCTTCGTAAGTGCAGGTCTTAAATGAGCTTTTTTCTCTGTTCCCTCACCACAATCCAGATTCTTTTCGGGAGTTACCAGTACAGTAACCATACCAGGAAGTACTTAATTTATTAAGCTACCGCTTTTCTCAATCTCAGTGGAGATATTTACTGATAAACAGCTACCTACGCAGCAGATTCATGTCGTTCTTAAATGAGCTTTTATCTCTCTCCCGTCACCACAAATGAGATTCTTCTGAGGAGTTCCCAGTACATTATCCTTTCCCCTGTGTAATTAGGTTAACAAGCTCCAGCTGTTTTTGTTCTCAGAAGGTTTGCTCCCTGATATACAGCTGCCTACCCCCTTCGTAAGTGCAGGTCCTAAATGAGCTTTTTTCTCTGTTCCCTCACCACAATCCAGATTCTTTTGGGGAGTTACCAGTATAGTAACCATACACGGAAGTACTTAATTTATTAAGCTACTGCTTTTCTTAATCTCAGTGGAGATATTTACTGATAAACAGCTACGTACGCAGTTACCAGTACAGAAACACAGCTGCCTACCCCCTTCGTAAGTACAGGTCCTAAATGAGCTTTTGTCTCTCTCCCCTCACCACAAAAGAGATTCTTCTGAGGAGTTCCCAGTACATTATCCCCTCCCCTGTGTAATTACCTTAACAAGCTCCAGCTGTTCTTATTCTCAGAAGTTTTACTCCCTGATATACAGCTGCCTACCCCCTTCGTAAGTGCAGGTCCTAAATAAGCTTTTTTCTCTGTTCCCTCACCACAATCCAGATTCTTTTGGGGAGTTACCAGTAGAGTAACCATACCAGGAAGTACTTAATTTATTAAGCTACTGCTTTTCTTAATCTCAGTGGAGATATTTACTGATAAACAGCTACCTACGCAGCATGTTCATGTCGTTCCTAAATGAGCTTTTATCTCTCTCCCCTCACCACAAATCAGAATCTTCTGAGGAGTTCCCAGTACATTATCCTTTCCCCTGTTTCATTACCTTAACAAGTTCCAGCTGTTTTTATTCTCAGAAGGTTTACTCCCTGATATACAGCTGCCTACCCCCTTCGTAAGTGCAGGTCTTAAATGAGCTATTTTCTCTGTTCCCTCACCACAATCCAGATTCTTTTCGGCAGTTACCAGTACAGTAACCATACCAGGAAGTACTTAATTTATTAAGCTACTGCTTTTCTCAATCTCAGTGGAGATATTTACTGATAAACAGCTACCTACGCAGCAGGTTCATGTCGTTCCTAAATGAGCTTTTATCTCTCTCCCGTCACCACAAATGAGATTCTTCTGAGGAATTCCCAGTACATTATCCTTTCCCCTGTGTAATTACGTTAACAAGCTCCAGCTGTTTTTATTCTCAGAAGGTTTGCTCCCTGATATACAGCTGCCTACCCCCATCGTAAGTGCAGGTCCTAAATGAGCTTTTTTCTCTGTTCCTTCACCACAATCCAGATTCTTTTGGGGAGTTACCAGTACAGAAACCATACCAGGAAGTACTTAATTTATTAAGCTACTGCTTTTGTTAATCTCAGTGGAGATATTTACTGATAAACAGCTACCTACGCAGCAGGTTTATGTCGTTCCTAAATGAGCATTTATCTCTCTCCCCTCACCACAAATCAGATTCTTCTGAGGAGTTCCCAGTACATTATCCTTTCCCCTGTGTAAGTAACTTAACAAGCTCCAGCTGTTTTTATTCTCAGGAGGTTTACTCCCTGATATACAGCTGCCTACCCCCTTCGTAAGTGCAGGTCCTAAATGAGCTTTTTTCTCTGTTCCCTCACCACAATCCAGATTCTTTTGGGGAGTTACCAGTAGAGTAACCATACCCGGAAGTACTTAATTTATTAAGCTACTGCTTTTCTTAATCTCAGTGGAGATATTTACTGATAAACAGCTACCTACGCAGCATGTTCATGTCGTTCCTAAATGAGCTTTTATCTCTCTCCCCTCACCACCAATCAGATTCTTCTGAGGAGTTCCCAGTACATTATCCTTTCCCCTGTGTAATTACCTTAACAAGCTCCAGCTGTTTTTATTCTCAGAAGGTTTACTCCCTGATATACAGCTGCCTACCCTCTTCGTAAGTGCAGGTCCTAAATGAGCTTTTTTCTCTGTTCCCTCACCACAATCCCGATTCTTTTGGGGAGTTACCAGTACAGTAACCATACCAGGAAGTACTTAATTTATTAAGCTACTGCTTTTCTTAATCGCAGTGGAGATATTTACTGACAAACAGCTACCTACGCAGCATGTTCATGTCGTTCCTAAATGAGCTTTTATCTCTCTCCCCTCACCACAAATCAGTTTCTTCTGAGGTTTTCCCAGTACATTATCCTTTCCCCTGTGTAATTACCTTAACAAGCTCCAGCTGTTTTTATTCTCAGAAGGTTTCCTCCCTGATATACAGCTGCCTACCCCCTTCGTAAGTGCATGTCCTAAATGAGCTTTTTTCTCTGTTCCCTCACCACAATCCAGATTCTTTTGGGGAGTTACTAGTACAGTAACCATACCAGGAAGTACTTAATTTATTAAGCTACTACTTTTCTTAATCTCAGTGGAGATATTTACTGATAAACAGCTACCTACCCAGCATGTTCATGTCGTTCCTAAATGAGCTTTTATCTCTCTCCCCTCACCACAAATGAGATTCTTCTGAGAACTTCCCAGTACATTATCCTTTCCACTGTGTAATTACCTTAACAAGCTCCAGCTGTTTTTATTTTCAGAAGGTATACTCCCTGATATACAGCTGCCTAACCCCTTCGTAAGTGCAGGTCCTAAATGAGCTTTTATCTCTCTCCCCTCACCACAAATCAGATTCTTCTGAGGAGTTCCCAGTACATTATCCTTTCCCCTGTGTAATTACCTTAACAAGCTCCAGCTGTTTTTATTCTCAGAAGGTTTACTCCCTGATATACAGCTGCCTACCCCCTTCGTAAGTGCAGGTCCTAAATGAGCTTTTTTCTCTGTTCCGTCACCACAATCCAGATTCTTTTGGGGAGTTACCAGTACAGTAACCATACCCGGAAGTACTTAATTTATTAAGCTACTGCTTTTCTTAATCTCAGTGGAGATATTTACTGATAAACAGCTACCTACGCAGCATGTTCATGTCGTTCATAAATGAGCTTTTATCTCTCTCCCCTCACCACAAATGAGATTCTTCTGAGGAGTTCCCAGTACATTATCCTTTCCCCTGTTTAATTACCTTAACAAGCTCCAGCTGTTTTTATTCTCAGAAGTTATACTCCCTGATATACAGCTGCCTAACCCCTGGGTAAGTGCAGGTCCTAAATGAGCTTTTTTCTCTGTTCCCTCACCACAATCCAGATTCTTTTGGGGAGTTACCAGTACAGTAACCATACCAGGAAGTACTTAATTTATTAAGCTACTGCTTTTCTTAATCTCAGTGGAGATATTTACTGATAAACACCTACCTACGCAGCATGTTCATGTCGTTCCTAAGTGAGCTTTTATCTCTCTCCACTCACCACAAATCAGATTCTTCTGAGGAGTTCCCAGTACATTATCCTTTCCCCTGTGTAATTACATTAACAAGCTCCAGCTGTTTTTATTCTCAGAAGGTTTACTCCCTGATATACAGCTGCCTACCCCCTTCGTAAGTGCAGGTCCTAAATGAGCTTTTTTCTCTGTTCCCTCACCACAATCCAGATTCTTTTGGGGAGTTACCAGTACAGTAACCATACCAGGAAGTAATTAATTTATTTAAGCTACTGCTTTGCTTAAGCTCAGTGGAGATATTTACTGATAAACAGCTACGTACGCAGCATGTTCATGTAGTTCCTAAATGAGCTTTTATCTCTCTCCCCTCACCAAAAATCAGATTCTTCTGAGGAGTTCCCAGTACATTATCCTTTCCCCTGTGTAATTACCTTAACAAGCTCCAGCTGTTTTTATTCTCAGAAGGTTTACTCCATGATATACAGCTGCCTACCCCCTCCGTAAGTGCAGGTCCTAAATGAGCTTTTTTCTCTGTTCTCTCACCACAATCCAGATTCTTTTGGGGAGTTACCAGTACAGTAACCATACCAGGAAGTACTTAATTTATTAAGCTACTGCTTTTCTTAATCTCAGTGGAGATATTTACCGATAAACAGCTACCTACGCAGCATGTTCATGTCGTTCCTAAATGAGCTTTTATCTCTCTCCCCTCACCACAAATCAGATTCTTCTGAGGAGTTCCACAACATTATCCTTTCCCCTGTGTAATTACCTTAACAAGCTCCAGCTGTTTTTATTCTCAGAAGGTTTACTCCCTGATATACAGCTGCCTACCCCCTTCGTAAGTGCAGGTCCTAAATGATCTTTTTTCTCTGTTCCCTCACCACAATCCAGATTCTTTTGGGGAGTTACCAGTACAGTAACCATACCAGGAAGTACTTACTTTATTAAGCTACTGCTTTTCTTAATCTCAGTGGAGATATTTCCTGATAAACAGCTACCTACGCAGCATGTTCATGTCGTTCCTAAATGAGCTTTTATCTCTCTCCCCTCACCACAAATCAGATTCTTATGAGGAGTTCCCAGTACATTATCCTTTCCCCTGTGTAATTACCTTAACAAGCTCCAGCTGTTTTTATTCTCAGATGGTTTACTCCCTGATATACAGCTGCCTGCCCCTTCGTAAGTGCATGTCCTAAATGAGCTTTTTTCTCTGTTCCCTCACCACAATCCAGATTCTTTTGGGGAGTTACCAGTACAGTACCCATACCAGGAAGTACTTAATTTATTAAGATACTGCTTTTCTTAATCTCAGTGGAGATATTTACTGATAAACAGCTACATACGCAGCATGTTCATGTCATTCCTAAATGAGCTTTTATCTCTCACTTCTCACCACAAATGAGATTCTTCTGAGGAGTTCCCAGTACATTATCCTTTCCACTGTGTAATTACCTTAACAAGCTCCAGCTGTTTTTATTCTCAGAAGGTATACTCCCTGATATACAGCTGCCTACCCCCTTCGTAAGTACAGGTCCTAAATGAGCTTTTGTCTCTCTCCCCTCACCACAAATGAGATTCTTCTGAGGATTTCCCAGTACATTATCCCTTCCCCTGTGTAATTACCTTAACAAGCTCCACCTGTTCTTATTCTCAGAAGTTTTACTCCCTGATATACAGCTGCCAACCCCCTTCGTAAGTGCAGGTCCTAAATGAGCTTTTTTCTCTGTTCCCTCACCACAATCCAGATTCTTTTGGGGAGTTACCAGTACAGTAACCATACCAGGAAGTATTTAATTTATGAAGCTACTACTTTTCTTAATCTCAGTGGAGATATTTACTGATAAACAGCTACCTACGCAGCATGTTCATGTCATTCCTAAATGAGCTTTTATCTCTCTCCCCTCACCACAAATCAGATTCTTCTGAGGAGTTCCCAGTACATTATCCTTTCCCCTGTGTAATTACCTTAACAAGCTCCAGATGTTTTTATTCTCAAAAGGTTTACTCCCTGATATACAGCTGCCTAACCGCTTCGTAAGTGCAGGTCCTAAATGAGCTTTTTTCTCTGTTCCCTCACCACAATCCAGATTCTTTTGGGGAGTTACCAGTACAGTAACCATACCAGGAAGTAATTAATTTATTTAAGCTACTGCTTTGCTTAAGCTCAGTGGAGATATTTACTGATAAACAGCTACGTACGCAGCATGTTCATGTCGTTCCTAAATGAGCTTTTATCTCTCTCCCCTCACCAAAAATCAGATTCTTTTGAGGAGTTCCCAGTACATTATCCTTTCCCCTGTGTAATTACCTTAACAAGCTCCAGCTGTTTTCATTCTCAGAAGGTTTACTCCATGATATACAGCTGCCTACCCCCTCCGTAAGTGCAGGTCCTAAATGAGCTTTTTTCTCTGTTCCCTCACCACAATCCAGATTCTTTTGGGGAGTTACCAGTACAGTAACCATACCAGGAAGTACTTAATTTATTAAGCTACTGCTTTTCTTAATCTCAGTGGAGATATTTACCGATAAACAGCTACCTACGCAGCATGTTCATGTCGTTCCTAAATGAGCTTTTATCTCTCTCCCCTCACCACAAATCAGATTCTTCTGAGGAGTTCCACAACATTATCCTTTCCCCTGTGTAATTACCTTAACAAGCTCCAGCTGTTTTTATTCTCAGAAGGTTTACTCCCTGATATACAGCTGCCTACCCCCTTCGTAAGTGCAGGTCCTAAATGATCTTTTTTCTCTGTTCCCTCACCAAAATCCAGATTCTTTTGGGGACTTACCAGTACAGTAACCATACCAGGAAGTACTTACTTTATTAAGCTACTGCTTTTCTTAATCTCAGTGGAGATATTTACTGATAAACAGCTACCTACGCAGCATGTTCATGTCGTTCCTAAATGAGCTTTTATCTCTCTTCCCTCACCACAAATCAGATTCTTCTGAGGAGTTCCCAGTACATTATCCTTTCCCCTGTGTAATTACCTTAACAAGCTCCAGCTGTTTTTATTCTCAGAAGGTTTACTCCCTGATATACAGCTGCCTACCCCTTCGTAAGTGCGTGTCCTAAATGAGCTTTTTTCTCTGTTCCCTCACCACAATCCAGATTCTTTTGGGGAGTTACCAGTACAGTACCCATACCAGGAAGTACTTAATTTATTAAGCTACTGCTTTTCTTAATCTCAGTGGAGATATTTACTGATAAACAGCTACATACGCAGCATGTTCATGTCATTCCTAAATGAGCTGTTATCTCTCACTTCTCACCACAAATGAGATTCTTCTGAGGAGTTCCCAGTACATTATCCTTTCCACTGTGTAATTACCTTAACAAGCTCCAGCTGTTTTTATTCTCAGAAGGTATACTCCCTGATATACAGCTGCCTACCCCCTTCGTAAGTACAGGTCCTAAATGAGCTTTTGTCTCTCTCCCCTCACCACAAATGAGATTCTTCTGAGGATTTCCCAGTACATTATCGCTTCCCCTGTGTAATTACCTTAACAAGCTCCACCTGTTCTTATTCTCAGAAGTTTTACTCCCTGATATACAGCTGCCAACCCCCTTCGTAAGTGCAGGTCCTAAATGAGCTTTTTTCTCTGTTCCCTCACCACAATCCAGATTCTTTTGGGGAGTTACCAGTACAGGAACCATACGAGGAAGTACTTAATTTATTAAGCTACTGCTTTTCTTAATCTCAGTGGAGATATTTACTGATAAACAGCTACCTACGCAGCATGTTCATGTCGTTCCTAAATGAGCTTTTATCTCTCTCCCCTAACCACAAATCAGATTCTTCTGAGGAGTTCCCAGTACATTATCCTTTCCCCTGTGTAATTACCTTAACAAGCTCCAGCTGTTTTTATTCTCAGAAGGTTTACTCCCTGATATACAGCTGCTTACCCCCTTCGTAAGTGCAGGTCCTAAGTGAGCTTTTTTCTCTGTTCCCTCACCACAATCCAGATTCTTTTGGGGAGTTACCAGTACAGTAACCATACCAGGAAGTACTTAATTTATTAAGCTACTGCTTTTCTTAATCTCAGTGGAGATATTTACTGATAAACAGTTGCCTATGTAGCATTTTCATGTCGTTCTTCAATGAGCTTTTATCTCTCTCCCCTCACCACAAATCAGATTCTTCTGAGGAGTTCCCAGTACATTATCCTTTCCCCTGTGTAATTACCTTAACAAGCTCCAGCTGTTTTTATTCTCAGAAGGTTTACTCCCTGATATACAGCTGCCTACCCCCTTCGTAAGTGCAGGTCCTAAATGAGCTTTTTTCTCTGTTCCCTCACCACAATCCAGATTCTTTTGGGGAGTTACCAGTACAGTAACCATACCAGGAAGTACTTAATTTATTAAGCTACTGCTTTTCTTAATCTCAGTGGAGATATTTACTGATAAACAGCTACGTACCCAGCATGTTCATGTCGTTCCTATATTAGCTTTTATCTCTCTCCCCTCACCACAAATCAGATTCTTCTGAGGAGTTCCCAGTACATTATCCTTTCCCCTGTGTAATTACCTTAACAAGCTCCAGCTGTTTTTATTCTCAGAAGGTTTACTCCCTGATATACAGCTGCCTACCCCCTTCGTCAGTGCAGGTCCTAAATGAGCTTTTTTCTCTGTTCCCTCACCACAATCCAGATTCTTTTGGGGAGTTACCAGTACAGTAACCATACCAGGAAGTACTTAATTTATTAAGCTACTGCTTTTCTTAATCTCAGTGGAGATATTTACTGATAAACAGCTACCTACGCAGCATGTTCATGTCGTTCCTAAATGAGCTTTTATCTCTCTCCCCTCACCACAAATCAGATTCTTCTGAGGAGTTCCCAGTACATTATCCTTTCCCTTGTGTAATTACCTTAACAAGCTCCAGCTGTTTTTATTCTCAGAAGGTTTACTCCCTGATATACAGCTGCCTACCCCCTTCGTAAGTGCAGGTCCTAAATGAGCTTTTTTCTCTGTTCCCTCATCACAATCCAGATTCTTTTGGGGAGTTACCAGTACAGTAACCATACCAGGAAGTACTGAATTTATTAAGCTAGTGCTTTTCTTACTCTCAGTGGAGATATTTACTGATAAACAGCTACCTACGCAGCATGTTCATGTCGTTCCTAAATGAGCTTTTATCTCTCTCCCCTCACCACAAATCAGATTCTTCTGAGGAGTTCCCAGTACATTATCCTTTCCCCTGTGTAATTACCTTAACAAGCTCCAGCTGTTTTTATTGTCAGAACGTTTACTCCCTGATATACAGCTGCCTACCCCCTGCGTAAGTGCAGGTCCTAAATGAGCTTTTTTCTCTGTTCCCTCACCACAATCCTGATTCTTTTGGGGAGTTATCAGTACAGTAACCATACCAGTAAGTACTTAATTTATTAAGCTACTGCTTTTCTTAATCTCAGTGGAGATATTTACTGATAAACAGCTACGTACCTAGCATGTTCATGTCGTTCCTATATGAGCTTTTATCTCTCTCCCCTCACCACAAATCAGATTCTTCTGAGGAGTTCCTAGTCCATTATCCTTTCCCCTGTGTAATTACCTTAACAAGCTCCAGCTGTTTTTATTCTCAGAAGGTTTACTCCCTGATATACAGCTGCCTACCCCCTTCGTAAGTGCAGGTCCTAAATGAGATTTTTTCTCTGTTCCCTCACCACAATCCAGATTCTTTTGGGGAGTTACCAGTACTGTAACTATACCAGGAAGTACTTAATTTATTAAGCTACTGCTTTTCTTAATCTCAGTGGAGATATTTACTGATAAACAGCTACGTACGCAGCATGTTCATGTCGTTCCTAAATGAGCTTTTATCTCTCTCCCCTCACCACAAATCAGATTCTTCTGAGGAGTTCCCAGTACATTATCCTTTCCCCTGTGTAATTACCTTAACAAGCTCCAGCTGTTTTTATTCTCAGAAGGTTTACTCCCTGATATACAGCTGCCTACCCCCTTCGTAAGTGCAGGTCCTAAATGAGCTTTTTTCTCTGTTCCCTCACCACAATCCAGATTCTTTTGGGGAGTTACCAGTACAGTAACCATACCAGGAAGTACTTAATTTATTAAGTTACTGCTTTTCTTAATCTCAGTGGAGATATTTACTGATAAACAGCTACCTACGCAGCATGTACATGTCGTTCCTAAATGAGCTTTTATCTCTCTCCCCTCACCACAAATCAGATTCTTCTGAGGAGTTCCCAGTACATTATCCTTTCCCCTGTGTAATTACCTTAACAAGCTCCAGCTGTTTTTATTTTCAGAAGGTTTACTCCCTGATATACAGCTGCCTACCCCCTTCGTAAGTGCAGGTCCTAAATGAGCTTTTTTCTCTGTTCCCTCACCACAATCCAGATTCTTTTGGGGAGTTACCAGTACAGTAACCATACCAGTAAGTACTTAATTTATTAAGCTACTGCTTTTCTTAATCTCAGTGGAGATATTTACTGATAAACAGCTACGTACCCAGCATGTTCATGTCGTTCCTAAATGAGCTTTTATCTCTCTCCCCTCACCACAAATCAGATTCTTCTGAGGAGTTCCCAGTACATTATCCTTTCCCTTGTGTAATTACCTTAACAAGCTCCAGCTGTTTTTATTCTCAGAAGGTTTACTCCCTGATATACAGCTGCCTACCCCCTTCGTAAGTGCAGGTCCTAAATGAGCTTTTTTCTCTGTTCCCTCATCACAATCCAGATTCTTTTGGGGAGTTACCAGTACAGTAACCATACCAGGAAGTACTGAATTTATTAAGCTACTGCTTTTCTTAATCTCAGTGGAGATATTTACTGATAAACAGCTACCTACGCAGCATGTTCATGTCGTTCCTAAATGAGCTTTTATCTCTCTCCCCTCACCACAAATCAGATTCTTCTGAGGAGTTCCCAGTACATTATCCTTTCCCCTGTGTAATTACCTTAACAAGCTCCAGCTGTTTTTATTGTCAGAAGGTTTACTCCCTGATATACAGCTGCCTACCCCCTGCGTAAGTGCAGGTCCTAAATGAGCTTTTTTCTCTGTTCCCTCACCACAATCCTGATTCTTTTGGGGAGTTATCAGTACAGTAACCATACCAGTAAGTACTTAATTTATTAAGCTACTGCTTTTCTTAATCTCAGTGGAGATATTTACTGATAAACAGCTACGTACCTAGCATGTTCATGTCGTTCCTATATGAGCTTTTATCTCTCTCCCCTCACCACAAATCAGATTCTTCTGAGGAGTTCCCGGTCCATTATCCTTTCCCCTGTGTAATTACCTTAACAAGCTCCAGCTGTTTTTATTCTCAGAAGGTTTACTCCCTGATATACAGCTGCCTACCCCCTTCGTAAGTGCAGGTCCTAAATGAGATTTTTTCTCTGTTCCCTCACCACAATCCAGATTCTTTTGGGGAGTTACCAGTACTGTAACTATACCAGGAAGTACTTAATTTATTAAGCTACTGCTTTTCTTAATCTCAGTGGAGATATTTACTGATAAACAGCTACGTACGCAGCATGTTCATGTCGTTCCTAAATGAGCTTTTATCTCTCTCCCCTCACCACAAATCAGATTCTTCTGAGGAGTTCCCAGTACATTATCCTTTCCCCTGTGTAATTACCTTAACAAGCTCCAGCTGTTTTTATTCTCAGAAGTTTTACTCCCTGATATACAGCTGCCTACCCCCTTCGTAAGTGCAGGTCCTATATGAGCTTTTTTCTCTGTTCCCTCACCACAATCCAGATTCTTTTGGGGTGTTACCAGTACAGTAACCATACCAGGAAGTACTTAATTTATTAAGGTACTGCTTTTCTTAATCTCAGTGGAGATATTTACTGATAAACAGCTACGTACGCAGCATGTTCATGTCGTTCCTAAATGAGCTTTTATCTCTCTCCCCTCACCACAAATCAGATTCTTCTGAGGAGTTCCCAGTACATTATCCATTCCCCTGTGTAATTACCTTAACAAGCTCCAGCTGTTTTTATTCTCAGAAGGTTTACTCCCTGAAATAGAGCTGCCTACCCCCTTCGTAAGTCCAGGTCCTAAATGAGCTTTTTTCTCTGTTCCCTCACCACAATCCAGATTCTTTTGGGGAGTTACCAGTACAGTACCCATACCAGGAAGTACTTAATTTATTAAGCTACTGCTTTTCTTAATCTCATTGGAGATATTTACTGATAAACAGCTACCTACGCAGCATTTTCATGTCGTTCCTAAATGAGCTTTTATCTCTCTCCCCTCACCACAAATCAGATTCTTCTGAGGAGTTCCCAGTACATTATCCTTTCCCCTGTGTAATTACCTTAACAAGCTCCAGCTGTTTTTATTCTCAGAAGGTTTACTCCCTGATATACAGCGGCCTACGCCCTTCGTAAGTGCAGGTCCTAAATGAGCTTTTTTCTCTGTTCCCTCACCACAATCCAGATTCTTTTGGGGAGTTACCAGTACAGTAACCATACCAGGAAGAACTTAATTCATTAAGCTACTGCTTTTCTTAATCTCAGTGCAGATATTTACTGATGAACAGCTACGTACGCAGCATGTTCATGTCGTTACTAAATGAGCTTTTATCTCTCTTCCCTCACCACAAATCAGATTCTTCTGAGGAGTTCCCAGTCCATTATCCTTTCCCCTGTGTAATTACCTTAACAAGCTCCAGCTGTTTTTATTCTCAGAAGGTTTACTCCCTGATATACAGCTGCCTACGCCCTTCGTAAGTGCAGGTCCTATATGAGATTTTTTCTCTGTTCCCTCACCACAATCCAGATTC
This sequence comes from Perognathus longimembris pacificus, assembly GCF_023159225.1. Lineage (NCBI taxonomy): Eukaryota > Metazoa > Chordata > Mammalia > Rodentia > Heteromyidae > Perognathus > Perognathus longimembris. The sequence continues at coordinate 2,457 of NW_025960100.1, read as the reverse complement.
TTTTGGGGAGTTACCAGTACAGGAACCATACCAGGAAGTACTTAATTTATTAAGCTACTGCTTTTCTTAATCTCAGTGGAGATATTTACTGATAAACAGCTACCTACGCAGCATGTTCATGTCGTTCCTAAATAAGCTTTTATCTCTCTCCGCTCACCACAAATAAGATTCTTCTGAGGAGTTCCCAGTACATTATCCTTTCCCCTGTGTAATTACCTTAACAAGCTCCAGCTATTTTTATTCTCAGAAGGTTTACTCCCTGATATACAGCTGCCTACCCCCTTCGAAAGTGCAGGACCTAAATGAGCTTTTTTCTCTGTTCCCTCACAACAATCCAGATTCTTTTGGGGAGTTACCAGTACAGTAACCATACCAGGAATTATTAATTTATTAAGCTACTGCTTTTCTTAATCTCAGTGGAGATATTTACTGATAAACTGCTACCTACACAGCATGTTCATGTCGTTCCTCAATGAGCTTTTTTTCTCTCTCCCCTCACCACAAATCAGATTCTTCTGAGGAGTTCCCAGTACATTATCCTTTCCCCTGTGTAATTACCTTAACAAGCTCCAGCTGTTTTTATTCTCAGAAGGTTTACTCCCTGATATACAGCTGCCTACCCCCTTCGTAAGTGCAGGTCCTAAATGAGCTGTTTTCTCTGTTCCCTCACCACAATCCAGATTCTTTTGGGGAGTTACCAGTACAGTAACCATACCAGGAAGTACTTAATTTATTAAGCTACTGCTTTTCTTAATCTCAGTGGAGATATTTATTGATAAACAGCTACCTACGCAGCATGTTCATGTCGTTGCTAAATGAGCTTTTATCTCTCTCCCCTCACCACATTCAGATTCTTCTGAGGAGTTCCCTGTACATTATCCTTTCCCCTGTGTAATTAACTTAACAAGCTCCAGCTGTTTTTATTCTCAGAAGTTTTACTCCCTGATATACAGCTGCCTAACCCTTCGTAAGTGCCGGTCATAAATGAGCTTTTTTCTCTGTTCCCTCACCACAATCCAGATTCTTTTGGGGAGTTACCAGTACAGTAACCATACCAGGAAGTACTTAATTTATTAAGCTACTGCTTTCCTTAATCTCAGTGTAGATATTTACTGATAAACAGCTACCTACGCAGCATGTTCATGTCGTTCCTAAATGAGCTTTTATCTCTCTCCCCTCACCACAAATCAGATTCTTCTGAGGAGTTCCCAGTACATTATCCTTTCTCCTGTGTAATTACCTTAACAAGCTCCAGATGTTTTTATTCTCAGAAGGTTTACTCCCTGATATACAGCTGCCTACCCCCCTTCGTAAGTGCAGGTCCTAAATGAGCTTTTTTCTCTGTTCCCTCACCACAATCCAGATTCTTTTGGGGAGTTACCAGTACAGTAACCATACCAGTAAGTACTTAATTTATTAAGCTACTGCTTTTCTTAATCTCAGGGGAGATATTTACTGATAAACAGCTACGTACCCAGCATGTTCATGTCGTTCCTAAATGAGCTTTTATCTCTCTCCCCTCACCACAAATCAGATTCTTCTGAGGAGTTCCCAGTACATTATCCTTTCCCCTGTGTAATTACCTTAACAAGCTCCTGCTGTTTTTATTCTCAGAAGGTTTACTCCCTGATATACAGCTGCCTACACCCTTCGTAAGTGCAGGTCCTAAATGAGCTTTTTTCTCTGTTCCCTCAACACAATCCAGATTCTTTTGGGGAGTTACCAGTACAGTAACCACACAAGGATGTACTTAATTTATTAAGCTACTTCTTTTCTTAATCTCAGAGGAGATATTTACTGATAAACAGATACCTACGCAACATGTTCATGTCGTTCTTAAATGAGCTTTTATCTCTCTCCCCTCACCACAAATCAGATTCTTCTGAGGAGTTCCCAGTACATTATCCTTTCCCCTGTGTAATTACCTTAACAAGCTCCAGCTCTTTTTATTCGCAGAAGGTTTACTCCCTGATATACAGCTGCCTACCCCCTTCGTAAGTGCAGGTCCTAAATGAGCTTTTTTCTCTGTTCCCTCACCACAATCCAGATTCTTTTGGGGACTTACCAGTACAGTAACCATACCAGGAAGTACTTAATTTATTAAGCTACTGCTTTTCTTAATCTCAGTGGAGATATTTACTGATAAACAGCTACCTACGCACCATGTTCATGTCGTTCCTAAATGAGCTTTTATCTCTCTCCCCTCACCACAAATCAGATTCTTCTGAGGAGTTCCCAGTACTTTATCCTTTCCATGTGTAATTACCTTAACAAGCTCCAGGTGTTTTTTATTCTCAGAAGGTTTACTCCCTGATATACAGCTGCCTACCCGCTTCGTAAGTGCAGGTCCTAAATGAGCTTTTTTCTCTGTTCCCTCACCACAATCCAGATTCTTTTGTGGAGTTACCAGTACAGTAACCATACCAGGAAGTACTTAATTTATTAAGCTACTGCTTT
>NW_025960099.1:0-42032 GCF_023159225.1 Perognathus longimembris pacificus | reverse complement strand
AACTCCTCAGAAGAATCTGATTTGTGGTGAGGGGAGAGAGATAAAAGCTCATTTATGAACGACATGAACATGCTGCGTAGGTAGCTGTTTATCAGTAAATATCTCCACTGAGATTAAGAAAAGCAGTAGCTTAATAAATTAAGTACTTCCTGTATGGTTACTGTACTGGTAACTCCCAAAAAGAATCTGGATTGTGGTGAGGGAACAGAGAAAAAAGCTCATTTAGGACCTGCACTAACGAAGGGGGTAGGCAGCTGTATATCAGGGAGTAAACCTTCTGAGAATAAAAACAGCTGGAGCTTGTTAAGGTAATTACACATGGAAAGGATAATGTACTGGGAACTCCTCAGAAGAATCTGATTCGTGGTGAGGGAGAGAGATGAAAGCTCATTTAGGAACGACATGAACATGCTGCGTAGGTAGCTGTTTATCAGTAAATATCTCCACTGAGATTAAGAAAAGCAGTAGCTTAATAAATTAAGTACTTCCTGGTATGGTTACTGTACTGGTAACTCCCCAAAAGAATCTGGATTGTGGTGAGGGAACAGAGAAAAAAGCTCATTTAGGACCTGCACTTACGAAGGGGGTAGGCAGCTGTATATCAGGGAGTAAACCTTCTGAGAATAAAAACAGCTGGAGCTTGTTAAGGTAATTACACAGGGGAAAGGATAATGTACTGGGAACTCCTCAGAAGAATCTGATTCGTGGTGAGGGGTGAGAGATAAAAGCTCATTTAGAAACGACATGAACATGCTGCGTAGGTAGCTGTTTATCAGTAAATATCTCCACTGAGATTAAGAAAAGCAGTAGCTTAATAAATTAAGTACTTCCTGGTATGGTTACTGTACTGGTAACTCCCCAAAAGAATCTGGATTGTGGTGAGGGAACAGAGAAAAGAGCTCATTTAGGACCTGCACTTACGAAGGGGGTAGGCAGCTGTATATCAGGGAGTAAACCTTCTGAGAATAAAAACAGCTGGAGCTTGTTAATGTAATTACACATGGGAAAGGATAATGTACTGGTAACTCCTCAGAAGAATCTGATTGTGGTGAGGGGAGAGAGATAAAAGCTCATTTAGGAACGACATGAACATGCTGCGTAGGTAGCTGTTTATCAGTAAATATCTCCACTGAGATTAAGAAAAGCAGTAGCTTAATAAATTAAGTACTTCCTGGTATGGTTACTGTACTGGTAACTCCCCAAAAGAATCTGGATTGTGGTGAGGGAACAGAGAAAAAAGCTCATTTAGGACCTGCACTTACGAAGGGGGTAGGCAGCTGTATATCAGGGAGTAAACCTTCTGAGAATAAAAACAGCTGGAGCTTGTTAAGGTAATTACACAGGGGAAAGGATAATGTACTGGGAACTCCTCAGAAGAATCTGATTCGTGGTGAGGGGTGAGAGATAAAAGCTCATTTAGAAACGACATGAACATGCTGCGTAGGTAGCTGTTTATCAGTCAATATCTCCACTGAGATTAAGAAAAGCAGTAGCTTAATAAATTAAGTACTTCCTGGTATGGTTACTGTACTGGTAACTCCCCAAAAGAATCTGGATTGTGGTGAGGGAACAGAGAAAAGAGCTCATTTAGGACCTGCACCTACGAAGGGGGTAGGCAGCTGTATATCAGGGAGTAAACCTTCTGAGAATAAAAACAGCTGGAGCTTGTTAATGTAATTACACATGGGAAAGGATAATGTACTGGTAACTCCTCAGAAGAATCTGATTTGTGGTGAGGGGAGAGAGATAAAAGCTCATTTAGGAACGACATGAACATGCAGCGTAGGTAGCTGTTTATCAGTAAATATCTCCACTGAGATTAAGAAAAGCAGTAGCTTAATAAATTAAGTACTTCCTGGTATGGTTACTGTACTGGTAACTCCCTAAAAGAATCTGGATTGTGGTGAGGGAACAGAGAAAAAAGCTCATTTAGGACCTGCACTTACGAAGGGGGTAGGCAGCTGTATATCAGGAGTAAACCTTCTGAGAATAAAAACAGCTGGAGCTTGTTAAGGTAATTACACAGGGGAAAGGATAATGTACTGGGAACTCCTCAGAAGAATCTGATTTGTGGTGAGGGGAGAGAGATAAAAACTCATTTAGGAACGACATGAACATGCTGTGTAGGTAGCTGTTTATCAGTAAATATCTCCACTGACATTAAGAAAAGCAGTAGCTTAATAAATTAAGTACTTCCTGGTATGGTTACTGTACTGGTAACTCCCCAGAAGAATCTGGATTGTGGTGAAGGAACAGAGAAAAAAGCTCATTTAGGACCTGCACTTACGAAGGTGGTAGGCAGCTGTATATCAGGGAGTAAACCTGAGAATAAAAACAGCCGGAGCTTGTTAAGGTAATTACACAGGGGAAAGGATAATGTACTGGGAACTCCTCAGAAGAATCTGATTCGTGGTGAGGGGAGAGAGATATAAGCTCATTTAGGAACGACATGAGCATGTTGCGTAGGTAGCTGTTTATCAGTAAATATCTCCACTGAGATTAAGAAAAGCAGTAGCTTAATAAATTAAGTACTTCCTTGTAATGGTTACTCTACTGGTAACTCCCCAAAAGAATCTGGATTGTGGTGAGGGAACAGAGAAAAAAGCTCATTTAGGACCTGCACTTACGAAGGGGGTAGGCAGCTTATATCAGGGAGTAAACCTTCTGAGAATAAAAACAGCTGGAGCATGTTAAGGTAATTACGCAGGGGAAAGGATAATATACTGGGAACTCCTCAGAAGAATCTGATTTGTGGTGAGGGGAGAGAGATAAAAGCTCATTTAGGAACGACATGAACATGCTGCGTAGGTAGCTGTTTATCAGGAAATATCTCCACTGAGATTAAGAAAAGCAGTAGCTTAATAAATTAAGTAGTTCCTGGTATGGTTACTGTACTGGTAACTCCCCAAAAGAATCTGGATTGTGGTGAGGGAACATAGAAAAAAGCTGATTTAGGACCTGCACTTACGAAGGGGGTAGTCAGCTGTATATCAGGGAGTAAACTTTTGAGAATAAAAACAGCTGGAGCTTGTTAAGGTAATTACGCAGGGGAAAGGATAATGTACTGGGAACTCCTCAGAAGAAACTGATTTGTGGTGAGGGAGAGAGATATAAGCTCATTTAGGAACGACATGAATATGATGCGTAGATAGCTGTTTATCAGTAAATATCTCCACTGAGATTAAGAAAAGCAGTAGCTTAATAAATTAAGTACTTCCTGGTATGGTTACTGTACTGGTAACTCCCCAAAAGAATCTGGATTGTGGTTAGGGAATAGAGGAAAAAGCTCATTTAGGACCTGCACTTTCGAAGGGGGTAGGCAGCTGTATATCAGGGAGTAAACCTTCTGAGAATAAAAACAGCTGGAGCTTGTTAAGGTAATTACACAGGGTAAAGGATAATGTACTGGGAACTCCTCAGAAGAATCTGATTTGTGGTGAGGGGAGAGAGATAAAAGCTCATTTAGGAACGACATGAACATGCTGCGTAGGTAGCTGTTTATCAGTAAATATCTCCACTGAGATTAAGAAAAGCAGTAGCTTAATAAATTAAGTACTTCCTGGTATGATTACTGTACTGGTAACTCCGCAAAAGAATCTGGATTGTGGTGAGGGAACAGAGAAAAAAGCTCATTTAGGACCTGCACTTACGAAGGGGGTAGGCAGCTGTATATCAGGGAGTAAACCTTCTGAGAATAAAAACAGCTGGAGCTTGTTAAGGTAATTACACAGGGGAAAGGATAATGTACTGGGAACAATTCAGAAGAATCTGATTTGTGGTGAGGTGAGAGAGATAAAAGCTCATTTAGGAACGACATGAACATGCTGCGTAGGTAGCGGTTTATCAGTAAATATCTCCACTGAGATTAAGAAAAGCAGTAGCTTAATAAATTAAGTACTTCCTGGTATGGTTACTGTACTGGTAACTCCCCAAAATAATCTGGATTGTGGTGAGGGAACAGAGAAAAAAGCTCATTTAGGACCTGCACTTTCGAAGGGGGTAGGCAGCTGTATATTAGGGAGTAAAGATTCTGAGAATAAAAACAGCTGGAGCTTGTTAAGGTAATTACACAGGGGAAAGGATAATGTACTGGGAACTCCTCAGAAGAATCTGATTTGTGGTGAGGGGAGAGAGATAAAAGCTCATTTAGGAACGACATTAACATGCTGCGTGGGTAGATTTTATCAGTAAATATCTCCACTGAGATTAAGAAAAGTAGTAGCTTAATAAATTAAGTACTTCCTGGTATGGTTACTGTACTGGTAACTCCCCAGAAGAATCTGGATTGTGGTGAGGGAACAGAGAAAAAAGCTCATTAGGACCTGCACTTACGAAGGGGGTAGGCAGCTGTATATCAGGGAGTAAAACTTCTGAGAATAAAAACAGCTAGAGTTGTTAAGGTAATTACACAGAGGAAAGGATAATGTACTGGGAACTCCTCCGAAGAATCTGATTCGTGGTGAGGGGAGAGAGATAAAAGCTCATTTAGGAACGACATGAACAAGCTGCGTAAGTAGGTGTTTATCAGTAAATATCTCCACTGAGATTAAGCAAAGCAGTAGCTTAATAAATTAAGTACTTCATGGTATGGACACTGTACTGGTAACTCCCCAAAAGAATCTGGATTGTGGTGAGGGAACAGAGAAAAAGCTCATTTAGGACCTGCACTTACGAAGGGGGTAGGCAGCTGTATATCAGGGAGTAAACCTTCTGAGAATAAAAACAGCTGGAGCTTGTTAAGGTAATTACACAGGGGAAAGGATAAAGTACTGGGAACTCCTCAGAAGAATCTGATTTGTGGTGAAGGGAGAGAGATAAAAGCTCATTTAGGAACGACATGAACATGCTGCGTAGGTAGCTGTTTAACAGTAAATATCTCCACTGAGATTAAGAAAAGCAGTAGCTTAATAAATTAAGTACTTCCTGCTATGGTTACTCTACTGGTAACTCCCCAAAAGAATCTGGATTGTGGTAAGGGAACAGAGAAAAGAGCTCATTTAGGACCTGCACTTACGAAGGGGGTAGGCAGCTGTATATCAGGGAGTAAACCTTCTGAGAATAAAAACAGCTGGAGCTTGTTAATGTAATTACACATGGGAAAGGATAATGTACTGGGAACTCCTCAGAAGAATCTGATTTGTGGTGAGGGGAGAGAGATAAAAGCTCATTTAGGAACGACATGAACATGCTGCGTAGGTAGCTGTTTATCAGTAAATATCTCCACTGAGATTAAGAAAAGCAGTAGCTTAATAAATTAAGTACTTCCTGGTATGGTTACTGTACTGGTAACTCCCTAAAAGAATCTGGATTGTGGTGAGGGAACAGAGAAAAAAACTCATTTAGGACCTGCACTTACGAAGGGGGTAGGCAGCTGTATATCAGGGAGTAAACCTTCTGAGAATAAAAACAGCTGGAGCTTGTTAAGGTAATTACACAGGGGAAAGGATAATGTACTGGGAACTCCTCAGAAGAATCTGATTTGTGCTGAGGGGAGAGAGATAAAAACTCATTTAGGAACGACATGAACATGCTGTGTAGGTAGCTGTTTATCAGTAAATATCTCCACTGAGATTAAGAAAAGCAGTATCTTAATAAATTAAGTAGTTCCTGGTATGGTTACTGTACTGGTAACTCCCCAGAAGAATCTGGATTGTGGTGAAGGAACAGAGAAAAAAGCTCATTTAGGACCTGCACTTACGAAGGGGGTAGGCAGCTGTATATCAGGGAGTAAAACTTCTGAGAATAAAAACAGCTGGAGCTTGTTAAGGTAATTACACAGGGGAAAGGATAATGTACTGGGAACTCCTCAGAAGAATCTGATTTGTGGTGAGGGGAGAGAGATAAAAGCTCATTTAGGAACGACATGAACATGCTGCGTAGGAAGCAGTTTATCAGTAAATATCTCCACTGAGATTAAGAAAAGCAGTAGCTTAATGAATTAAGTACTTCCTGGCATGGTTACTGTACTGGTAACTCCCAAAAGAATCTGGATTGTGGTGAGGGCCCAGAGAAAAAAGCTCATTTAGGACCTGCACTTACGAAGGGGATAGGCAGCTGTATATCAGGGAGTAAACCTTCTGAGAATAAAAACAGCTGGAGCTTGTTAAGGTAATTACACAGGGGAAAGGATAATGTACTGGGAACTCATCAGAAGAATCTGATTTGTGGTGAGGGGAGAGAGATAAAAGCTCATTTAGGAACGACATGAACATGCTGCGTAGGTAGCTGTTTATCAGTAAATATCTCCACTGAGATTAAGAAAACCAGTAGCTTAATAAATGAAGTACTTCCTGGTATGGTTACTGTACTGGTAACTCCCCAAAAGAATCTGGATTGTGGTGAGGGAACAGAGAAAATAGCTCATTTAGGACTTGCACATACGAAGGGGGTAGGCAGCTGTATAATAGGGAGTAAACATTCTGAGAATAAAAACAGCTGGAGCTTGTTAAGGTAATTACACAGGGGAAAGGATAATGTACTGGGAACTCCTCAGAAGAATCTGATTTGTGGTGAGGGGAGAGAGATAAAAGCTCATTTTGGAACGACATGAACATGCTGCGTAGGAAGCTGTTTATCACTAATATCTCCACTGAGATTAAGAAAAGCAGTAGCTTAATAAATTATGTACTTCCTGGTATGGTGACTGTACTGGTAACTCCCCAAAAGAATCTGGATTGTGGTGAGGGAACAGAGAAAATAGCTCATTTAGGACATGCACTTACAAAGGGGGTAGGCAGCTGTATATCAGGGAGTAAACCTCCTGAGAATAAGAACAGCTGGAGCTTGTTAAGGTAATTACACAGGGGAAAGGATAATGTACTGGGAACTCCTCAGAAGAATCTGATTTGTGGTGAGGGGAGAGGGATAAAAGCTCATTTAGCAACGACATGAACATGCTGCGTAGGTAGCTGTTTATCAGTAAATATCTCCACTGAGATTAAGAAAAGCAGTAGCTTAGTAAATTAAGTACTTCCTGGTATGGTTACTGTACGGGTAACTCCCCAAAAGAATCTGGATTGTGGTGAGGGAACAGAGAAAAAAGCTCATTTAGGACCTGCACTTACGAAGGGGGTAGGCAGCTGTATATCAGGGAGTAAAGCTTCTGAGAATGAAAACACCTGGTGCTTGTTAAGGTAATTACACAGGGGAAAGGATAATGTACTGGGAACTCCTCAGAAGAATCTGATTTGTGGTGAGGGGAGAGAGATAAAAGCTCATTTAAGAACTACATGTACATGCTACTTAGGTAGCTGTTTATCAGTAAATATCTCCACTGAGATTAAGAAAAGCAGTAGGTTAATAAACTAAGTACTTCCTGGTATGGTTACTGTACTGGTAACTCCCCAAAAGAATCTGGATTGTGGTGAGGGAACAGAGAAAAAAGCTCATTTAGGACCTGCACTTACGAAGGGGGTAGGCAGCTGTATATCAGGGAGTAAACCTTCTGAAAATAAAAACAGCTGGAGCTTGTTAAGGTAATTACACAGGGGAAAGGATAATGTACTGAGAATTCCTCAGAAGAATCTGATTTGTGGTGAGGGGAGAGAGATAAAAGCTCATTTAGAAACGATATGAACATGCTGCGTAGGTAGCTGTTTATCAGTAAATATCTCCACTGAGATAAGAAAAGCAGTAGCTTAATAAATTAAGTACTTCCTGGTATGGTTACTGTACTGGTAACTCCCCAAAAGAATCTGGATTGTGGTGAGGGAACAGAGAAAAAAGCTCATTTAGGACCTGCACTTACGAAGGGGGTAGGCAGCTGTATATCAGGGAGTAAACCTTCTGAGAATAAAAACAGCTGGAGCTTGTTAAGGTAATTACACAGGGGAAAGGATAATTTACTGGGAACTCCTCAGAAGAATCTGATTTGTGGTGAGGGGAGAGAGCTAAAAGCTCATTTAGGAACGACATGAACATGCTGCGTAGGTAGCTGTTTATCAGTAATATCTCCACTGAGATTAAGAAAAGCAGTAGCTTAATGAATTAAGTACTTCCTGGCATGGTTACTGTACTGGTAAATCCCCAAAAGAATCTGGATTGTGGTGAGGGCCCAGAGAAAAAAGCTCATATAGGACCTGCACTTACGAAGGGGATAGGCAGCTGTATATCAGGGAGTAAACCTTCTGAGAATAAAAACAGCTGGAGCTTGTTAAGGTAATTACACAGGGGAAAGGATAATGTACTGGAACTCCTCAGAAGAATCTGATTTGTGGTGAGGGGAGAGAGATAAAAGCTCATTTAGGAACGACATGAACATGCTGCGTAGGTAGCTGTTTATCAGTAAATATCTCCACTGAGATTAAGAAAACCAGTAGCTTAATAAATGAAGTACTTCCTGGTATGGTTACTGTACTGGTAACTCCCCAAAAGAATCTGGATTGTGGTGAGGGAACAGAGAAAATAGCTCATTTAGGATTTGCACATACGAAGGGGGTAGGCAGCTGTATATCAGGGAGTAAACCTTCTGAGAATAAAAACAGCTGGAGCTTGTTAAGGTAATTACACAGGGGAAAGGATAATGTACTGGGAACTCCTCAGAAGAATCTGATTTGTGGTGAGGGGAGAGAGATAAAAGCTCATTTGGAACGACATGAACATGCTGCGTAGGAAGCTGTTTATCACTAATATCTCCACTGAGATTAAGAAAAGCAGTAGCTTAATAAATTATGTACTTCCTGGTATGGTGACTGTACTGGTAACTCCCCAAAAGAATCTGGATTGTGGTGAGGGAACAGAGAAAATAGCTCATTTAGGACCTGCACTTTCGAAGGGAGTAGGCAGCTGTATATCAGGGAGTAAACCTTCTGAGAATAAAAACAGCTGGAGCTTGTTAAGGTAATTACACAGGGGAAGGATAATGTACTGGAACTCCTCAGAAGAATCTGATTTGTGGTGAGGGGAGAGAGATAAAAGCTCATATAGCAACGACATGAACATGCTGCGTAGGTAGCTGTTTATCAGTAAATATCTCCACTGAGATTAAGAAAAGCAGTAGCTTAATAAATTAAGTACTTCCTGGTATGGTTACTGTACTGGTAACTCCCCAAAAGAATCTGGATTGTGGTGAGGGAACAGAGAAAAAAGCTCATTTAGGACCTGCACTTACGAAGGGGGTAGGCAGCTGTATATCAGGGAGTAAAGCTTCTGAGAATAAAAACACCTGGTGCTTGTTAAGGTAATTACACAGGGGAAAGGATAATGTACTGGGAACTCCTCAGAAGAATCTGATTTGTGGTGAGGGGAGAGAGATAAAAGCTCATTTAAGAACTACATGTACATGCTACTTTGGTAGCTGTTTATCAGTAAATATCTCCACTGAGATTAAGAAAAGCAGTAGGTTAATAAATTAAGTACTTCCTGGTATGGTTACTGTACTGGTAACTCCCCAAAAGAATCTGGATTCTGGTGAGGGAACAGAGAAAAAAGCTCATTTAGGACATGCACTTACGAAGGGGGTAGGCAGCTGTATATCAGTGAGTAAACCTTCTGAGAATAAAAACAGCTGGAGCTTGTTAAGGTAATTACACAGGGGAAAGGATAATGTACTGAGAATTCCTCAGAAGAATCTGATTTGTGGTGAGGGGAGAGAGATAAAAGCTCATTTAGAAACGACATGAACATGCTGCGTAGGTAGCTGTTTATCAGTAAATATCTCCACTGAGATTAAGAAAAGCAGTAGCTTAATAAATTAAGTACTTCCTGGTATGGTTACTGTACTGGTAACTCCCCAAAAGAATCTGGATTATGGTGAGGGAACAGAGAAAAAAGCTCATTTAGGACCTGCACTTACGAAGGGGGTAGGCAGCTGTATATCAGGGAGTAAACCTTCTGAGAATAAAAACAGCTGCAGCTTGTTAAGGCAATTACACAGGGGAAAGGATAATGTACTGGGAACTCCTCAGAAGAATCTGATTTGTGGTGAGGGGAGACAGATAAAAGCTCATTTAGGAACGACATGAACATACTGCGTAGGTAGCTGTTTATCAGTAAATATCTCCACTGAGATTAAGAAAAGCAGTAGCTTAATAAATTAAATACTTCCTGATATGGTTACTGTACTGGTAACTCCCCAAAAGAATCTGGATTGTGGTGAGGGAACAGAGAAAAAAGCTCATTTAGGACCTGCACTTACGAAGGGGTAGGCAGCTGTATATCAGGGAGTAAACCTTCTGAGAATAAAAACAGCTGGAGCTTGTTAAGGTAATTACACAGGGGAAATTATATAGTACTGGGAACTCCTCAGAAGAATCTGATTTGTGGTGAGGGGAGAGAGATAAAAGCTCATTTAGGAACGACATGAACATGCTGCGTAGGTAGCTGTTTATCAGTAAATATCTCCACTGAGATTAAGAAAAGCAGTAGCTTAATAAATTAAGTACTTCCTGGTATGGTTACTGTACTGGTAACTCCCCAAAAGAATCTGGATTGTGGTGAGGGAACAGAGAAAAAAGCTCATTTAGGACCTGCACTTTCGAAGGGGGTAGGCAGCTGTATATCAGGGAGTAAACCTTCTGAGAATAAAAACAGCTGGAGCTTCTTAAGGTAATTACACTGGGGAAATTATAAAGTACTGGGAACTCCTCAGAAGAATCTGATTTGTGGTGAGGGGAGAGAGATAAAAGCTCATTTAGGAACGATATGAACATACTGGGTAGGTAGCTGTTTATCAGTAAATATCTCCACTGAAATTAAGAAAAGCAGTAGCTTAATAAATTAAGTACTTCCTGTATGGTTACTGTACTGGTAACTCCCAAAAGAATCTGGATTGTGGTGAGGGAACAGAGAAAAAAGCTCATTTAGGACATGCACTTACGAAGGGGGTAGGCAGCTGTATATCAGGGAGTAAACCTTTTCTAGAATAAAAACAGCTGGAGCTTGTTAAGGTAATTACACAGGGGAAAGGATAATGTACTGGGAACTCCTCAGAAGAATCTGATTTGTGGTGAGGGGAGAGAGATAAAAGCTCATTTAGGAACGACATGAACATGCTGCGTAGGTAGCTGTTTATCAGTAAATATCTCCACTGAGATTAAGAAAAGCAGTAGCTTAATAAATTAAGTACTTCCTGGTATGGTTACTGTACTGGTAACTCCATAAAAGAATCTGGATTGTGGTGAGGGAACAGAGAAAAAAGCTCATTTAGGACCTGCACTTACGAAGGGGGTAGGCAGCTGTATATCAGGGAGTAAACCTTCTCAGAATAAAAACAGCTGGAGCTTGTTAAGGTAATTACACAGGGGAAAATAATGTACTGGGAACTCCTCAGAAGAATCTGATTTGTGGTGAGGGGAGAGAGATAAAAGCTCATTTAGGAACGACATGAACATGCTGCGTAGGTAGCTGTTTATCAGTAAATATCTCCACTGAGATTAAGAAAAGCAGTAGCTTAATAAATTAAGTACTTCCTGGTATGGTTACGGTAGTGGTAACTCCCCAAAAGAATCTGGATTGTGGTGAGGGAACAGAGAAAAAAGCTCATTTAGGACCTGCACTTACGAAGGTGGTAGGCAGCTGTATATCAGGGAGTAAACCTTCTGCGAATAAAAACAGCTGGAGCTTGTTAAGGTAATTACACAGGGGAAAAGATAATGTACTGGGAACTCCTCAGAAGAATCTGATTTGTGGTGAGGGGAGAGAGATAAAAGCTCATTTAGGAACGACATGAACATGCTGCGTACGTAGCTGTTTATCAGTAAATATCTCCACTGAGATTAAGAAAAGCAGTAGCTTAATAAATTAAGTACTTCCTTGGTATGGTTACTGTACTGGTAACTCCCCAAAAGAATCTGGATTGTGGTGAGGGAACAGAGAAAAAGCTCATTTAGGACCTGCACTTACGAAGGGGGTAGGCAGCTGTATATCAGGGAGTAAACCTTCTGAGAATAAAAACAGCTGGAGCTTGTTAAGGTAATTACACAGGAGAAAGGATAATGTACTGGGAACTCCTCAGAAGAATCTGATTTGTGGTGAGGGAGAGAGATAAAAGCTCATTTAGGAACGACATGAACATGCTGCGTAGATAGCTGTTTATCAGTAAATATCTCCACTGAGATTAAGAAAAGCAGTAGCTTAATAAATTAAGTACTTCCTGGTATGGTTACTGTACTGGTAACTCCCCAAAAGAATCTGGATTGTGGTGAGGGAACAGAGAAAAAAGCTCATTTAGGACCTGCACTTACGCAGGGGGTAGGCAGCTGTATATCAGGGAGTAAACCTTCTGAGAATAAAAACAGCTGGAGCTTGTTAAGGTAATTACACAGGGAAAGGATAATGTACTGGGAACTCCTCAGAAGAATCTGATTTGTGGTGAGGGGAGAGAGATAAAAGCTCATTTAGGAACGACATGAACATGCTGCGTAGGTAGCTGTTTATCAGTAAATATCTCCACTGAGATTAAGAAAAGCAGTAGCTTAATAAATTAAGTACTTCCTGGTATGGTTACTGTACTGGTAACTCTCAAAAGAATCTGGATTGTGGTGAGGGAACAGAGAAAAAAGCTCATTTAGGACCTGCACTTACGAAGGGGGTAGGCAGCTGTATATCAGGGAGTAAACCTTCTGAGAATAAAAACAGCTGGAGCTTGTTAAGGTAATTACACAGGGGAAAGGATAATGTACTGGGAACTCCTCAGAAGAATCTGATTTGTGGTGAGGGGAGAGAGATAAAAGCTCATTTAGGAACGACATGAACATGCTGCGTAGGTAGCTGTTTATCAGTAAATATCTCCACTGAGATTAAGAAAAGCAGTAGCTTAATAAATTAAATACTTCCTGGTATGGTTACTGTACTGGTAACTCCCCAAAAGAATCTGGATTGTGGTGAGGGAACAGAGAAAAAAGCTCATTTAGGACCTGCACTTATGAAGGGGTAGGCAGCTGTATATCAGGGAGTAAACCTTCTGAGAATAAAAACAGCTGGAGCTTGTTAAGGTAATTACACAGGGGAAAGGATAATGTACTGGGAACTCCTCAGAAGAATCTGATTTGTGGTGAGGGGAGTGAGATAAAAGCTCATTTAGGAACGACATGAACATGCTGCGTAGGTAGCTGTTTATCAGTAAATATCTCCACTGAGATTAAGAAAAGCAGTAGCTTAATAAATTAAGTACTTCCTGGTATGGTTACTGTACTGGTAACTCCCCAAAAGAATCTGGATTGTGGTGAGGGAAGAGAGAAAAAAGCTCATTTAGGACCTGCACTTACGAAGGTGATAGGCAGCTGTATATCAGGAGTAAACCTTCTGAGAATAAAAACAGCTGGAGCTTGTTAAGGTAATTACACAGGGGAAAGGATAATGTACTGGGAACTCCTCAGAAGAATCTGATTTGTGGTGAGGGAGAGAGATAAAAGCTCATTTAGGAACGACATGAACATGCTGCGTAGGTAGCTGTTTATCAGTAAATATCTCCACTGAGATTAAGAAAAGCAGTAGCTTAATAAATTAAGTACTTCCTGGTATGGTTACTGTACTGGTAAGTCCCCAAAAGAATCTGGATTGTGGTGAGGGAACAGAGAAAAAAGCTCATTTAGGACCTGCACTTACGAAGGGGGTAGGCAGCTGTATATCAGGGAGTAAACCTTCTGAGAATAAAAACAGCTGGAGCTTGTTAAGGTAATTACACAGGGGAAAGGATAATGTACTGGGAACTCCTCAGAAGAATCTGATTTGTGGTGAGGGGAGAGAGATAAAAGCTCATTTAGGAACGACATGAACATGCTGCGTAGGTAGCTGTTTATCAGTAAATATCTCCACTGAGATTAAGAAAAGCAGTAGCTTAATAAATTAAGTACTTCCTGGTATGGTTACTGTACTGGTAACTCCCCAAAAGAATCTGGATTGTGGTGAGGGAACAGAGAAAAAAGCTCATTTAGGACCTGCACTTACGAAGGGGTAGGCAGCTGTATATCAGGGAGTAAACCTTCTGAGAATAAAAACAGCTGGAGCTTGTTAAGGTAATTACACAGGGGAAAGGATAATGTACTGGGAACTCCTCAGAAGAATCTGATTTGTGGTGAGGGAGAGAGATAAAAGCTCATTTAGGAACGACATGAACATGCTGCGTAGGTAGCTGTTTATCAGTAAATATCTCCACTGAGATTAAGAAAAGCAGTAGCTTAATAAATTAAGTACTTCCTGGTATGGTTACTGTACTGGTAACTCCCCAAAAGAATCTGGATTGTGGTGAGGGAACAGAGAAAAAAGCTCATTTAGGACCTGCACTTACGAAGGGGGTAGGCAGCTGTATATCAGGGAGTAAACCTTCTGAGAATAAAAACAGCTGGAGCTTGTTAAGGTAATTACACAGGGGAAAGGATAATGTACTGGGAACTCCTCAGAAGAATCTGATTTGTGGTGAGGGGAGAGAGATAAAAGCTCATTTAGGAACGACATGAACATGCTGCGTAGGTAGCTGTTTATCAGTAAATATCTCCACTGAGATTAAGAAAAGCAGTAGCTTAATAAATTAAGTACTTCCTGGTATGGTTACTGTACTGGTAACTCCCCAAAAGAATCTGGATTGTGGTGAGGGAACAGAGAAAAAAGCTCATTTAGGACCTGCACTTACGAAGGGGGTAGGCAGCTGTATATCAGGGAGTAAACCTTCTGAGAATAAAAACAGCTGGAGCTTGTTAAGGTAATTACACAGGGGAAAGGATAATGTACTGGGAACTCCTCAGAAGAATCTGATTTGTGGTGAGGGGAGAGAGATAAAAGCTCATTTAGGAACGACATGAACATGCTGCGTAGGTAGCTGTTTATCAGTAAATATCTCCACTGAGATTAAGAAAAGCAGTAGCTTAATAAATTAAGTACTTCCTGGTATGGTTACTGTACTGGTAACTCCCCAAAAGAATCTGGATTGTGGTGAGGGAACAGAGAAAAAAGCTCATTTAGGACCTGCACTTACGAAGGGGGTAGGCAGTTGTATATCAGGGAGTAAACCTTCTGAGAATAAAAACAGCTGGAGCTTGTTAAGGTAATTACACAGGGGAAAGGATAATGTCCTGGGAACTCCTCAGAAGAATCTGATTTGTGGTGAGGGGAGAGAGATAAAAGCTCATTTAGGAACGACATGAACATGC
Organism: Perognathus longimembris pacificus; assembly: GCF_023159225.1. Taxonomy (NCBI): domain Eukaryota; kingdom Metazoa; phylum Chordata; class Mammalia; order Rodentia; family Heteromyidae; genus Perognathus; species Perognathus longimembris. The sequence goes on along the minus strand of NW_025960099.1, from coordinate 26,946 downwards.
TGCGTAGGTAGCTGTTTATCAGTAAATATCTCCACTGAGATTAAGAAAAGCAGTACTTAATAAATTAAGTACTTCCTGGTATGTTACTGTACTGGTAACTCCCCAAAAGAATCTGGATTGTGGTGAGGGAACAGAGAAAAAAGCTCATTTAGGACCTGCACTTTACGAAGGGGGTAGGCAGCTGTATATCAGGGAGTAAACCTTCTGAGAATAAAAACAGCTGGAGCTTGTTAAGGTAATTACACAGGGGAAAGGATAATGTACTGGGAACTCCTCAGAAGAATCTGATTTGTGGTGTGGGGAGAGAGATAAAAGCTCATTTAGGAACGACATGAACATGCTGCGTAGGTAGCTGTTTATCAGTAAATATCTCCACTGAGATTAAGAAAAGCAGTAGCTTAATAAATTAAGTACTTCCTGGTATTGTTACTGTACTGGTAACTCCCCAAAAGAATCTGGATTGTGGTGAGGGAACAGAGAAAAAAGCTCATTTAGGACCTGCATTTACGAATGGGGTAGGCAGCTGTATATCAGGGAGTAAACCTTCTGAGAATAAAAACAGCTGGAGCTTGTTAAGGTAATTACACAGGGGAAAGGATAATGTACTGGGAACTCCTCAGAAGAATCTGATTTGTGGTGAGGGGAGAGAGATAAAAGCTCATTTAGGAACGACATGAACATGCTGCGTAGGTAGCTGTTTATCAGTAAATATCTCCACTGAGATTAAGAAAAGCAGTAGCTTAATAAATTAAGTACTTCCTGGTATGGGTTACTGTAGTGGTAACTCCCCAAAAGAATCTGGATTGTGGTGAGGGAACAGAGAAAAAAGCACATTTAGGACCTGCACTTTACGAAGGGGGTAGGCAGCTGTATATCAGGGAGTAAACCTTCTGAGAATAAAAACAGCTGGAGCTTGTTAAGGTAATTACACAGGGGAAAGGATAATGTACTGGGAACTCCTCAGAAGAATCTGATTTGTGGTGAGGGGAGAGAGATAAAAGCTCATTTAGGAACGACATGAACATGCTGCGTAGGTAGCTGTTTATCAGTAAATATCTCCACTGAGATTAAGAAAAGCAGTAGCTTAATAAATTAAGTACTTCCTGGTATGGTTACTGTACTGGTAACTCCCCAAAAGAATCTGGATTGTGGTGAGGGAACAGAGAAAAAAGCTCATTTAGGACCTGCACTTACGAAGGGGGTAGGCAGCTGTATATCAGGGAGTAAACCTTCTGAGAATAAAAACACTGGAGCTTGTTAAGGTAATTACACAGGGGAAAGGATAATGTACTGGGAATCCTCAGAAATCTGATTTGTTGAGGGGAGAGAGATAAAAGCTCATTTAGGAACGACATGAACATGCTGCGTAGGTAGCTGTTTATCAGTAAATATCTCCACTGAGATTAAGAAAAGCAGTAGCTTAATAAATTAAGTACTTCCTGGTATGGTTACTGTACTGGTAACTCCCCAAAAGAATCTGGATTGTGGTGAGGGAACAGAGAAAAAAGCTCATTTAGGACCTGCACTTACGAAGGGGGTAGGCAGCTGTATATCAGGGAGTAAACCTTCTGAGAATAAAAACAAGCTGGAGCTTGTTAAGGTAATTACACAGGGGAAAGGATAATGTACTGGGAACTCCTCAGAAGAATCTGATTTGTTTGGTGAGGGGAGAGAGATAAAAGCTCATTTAGGAACGACATGAACATGCTGCGTAGGTAGCTGTTTATCAGTAAATATCTCCACTGAGATTAAGAAAGCAGTAGCTTAATAAATTAAGTACTTCCTGGTATGGTTACTGTACTGGTAACTCCCCAAAAGAATCTGGATTGTGGTGAGGGAACAGAGAAAAAAGCTCATTTAGGACCTGCACTTTCGAAGGGGGTAGGCAGCTGTATATCAGGGAGTAAACCTTCTGAGAATAAAAACAGCTGGAGCTTGTTAAGGTAATTACACAGGGGAAAGGATAATGTACTGGGAACTCCTCAGAAGAATCTGATTTGTGGTGAGGGGAGAGAGATAAAAGCTCATTTAGGAACGACATGAACATGCTGCGTAGGTAGCTGTTTATCAGTAAATATCTCCACTGAGATTAAGAAAAGCAGTATCTTAATAAATTAAGTACTTCCTGGTATGGTTACTGTACTGGTAACTCCCCAAAAGAATCTGGATTGTGGTGAGGGAACAGAGAAAAAAGCTCATTTAGGACCTGCACTTACGAAGGGGGTAGGCAGCTGTATATCAGGGAGTAAACCTTCTGAGAATAAAAACAGCTGGAGCTTGTTAAGGTAATTACACAGGGGAAAGGATAATGTACTGGGAACTCCTCAGAAGAATCTGATTTGTGGTGAGGGAGAGAGATAAAAGCTCATTTAGGAACGACATGAACATGCTGCGTAGGTAGCTGTTTATCAGTAAATATCTCCACTGAGATTAAGAAAAGCAGTAGCTTAATAAATTAAGTACTTCCTGGTATGGTTACTGTACTGGTAACTCCCCAAAAGAATCTGGATTGTGGTGAGGGAACAGAGAAAAAAGCTCATTTAGGACCTGCACTTACGAAGGGGGTAGGCAGCTGTATATCAGGGAGTAAACCTTCTGAGAATAAAAACAGCTGGAGCTTGTTAAGGTAATTACACAGGGGAAAGGATAATGTACTGGGAACTCCTCAGAAGAATCTGATTTGTGGTGAGTGGAGAGAGATAAAAGCTCATTTAGGAACGACATGAACATGCTGCGTAGGTAGCTGTTTATCAGTAAATATCTCCACTGAGATTAAGAAAAGCAGTAGCTTAATAAATTAAGTACTTCCTGGTATGGTTACTGTACTGGTAACTCCCCAAAAGAATCTGGATTGTGGTGAGGGAACAGAGAAAAAAGCTCATTTAGGACCTGCACTTACGAAGGGGGTAGGCAGCTGTATATCAGGGAGTAAACCTTCTGAGAATAAAAACAGCTGGAGCTTGTTAAGGTAATTACACAGGGGAAAGGATAATGTACTGGGAACTCCTCAGAAGAATCTGATTTGTGGTGAGGGGAGAGAGATAAAAGCTCATTTAGGAACGACATGAACATGCTGCGTAGGTAGCTGTTTATCAGTAAATATCTCCACTGAGATTAAGAAAAGCAGTAGCTTAATAAATTAAGTACTTCCTGGTATGGTTACTGTACTGGTAACTCCCCAAAAGAATCTGGATTGTGGTGAGGGAACAGAGAAAAAAGCTCATTTAGGACCTGCACTTACGAAGGGGGTAGGCAGCTGTAATATCAGGGAGTAAACCTTCTGAGAATAAAAACAGCTGGAGCTTGTTAAGGTAATTACACAGGGGAAAGGATAATGTACTGGGAACTCCTCAGAAGAATCTGATTTGTGGTGAGGGGAGAGAGATAAAAGCTCATTTAGGAACGACATGAACATGCTGCGTAGGTAGCTGTTTATCAGTAAATATCTCCACTGAGATTAAGAAAAGCAGTAGCTTAATAAATTAAGTACTTCCTGGTATTGTTACTGTACTGGTAACTCCCCAAAGAATCTGGATTGTGGTGAGGGAACAGAGAAAAAAGCTCATTTAGGACCTGCACTTTACGAAGGGGTAGGCAGCTGTATATCAGGGAGTAAACCTTCTGAGAATAAAAACAGCTGGAGCTTGTTAAGGTAATTACACAGGGGAAAGGATAATGTACTGGGAACTCCTCAGAAGAATCTGATTTGTGGTGAGGGGAGAGAGATAAAAGCTCATTTAGGAACGACATGAACATGCTGCGTAGGTAGCTGTTTATCAGTAAATATCTCACTGAGATTAAGAAAAGCAGTAGCTTAATAAATTAAGTACTTCCTGGTATGGTTACTGTACTGGTAACTCCCCAAAAGAATCTGGATTGTGGTGAGGGAACAGAGAAAAAAGCTCATTTAGGACCTGCACTTACGAAGGGGGTAGGCAGCTGTATATCAGGGAGTAAACCTTCTGAGAATAAAAACAGCTGGAGCTTGTTAAGGTAATTACACAGGGGAAAGGATAATGTACTGGGAACTCCTCAGAAAATCTGATTTGTGGTGAGGGGAGAGAGATAAAAGCTCATTTAGGAACGACATGAACATGCTGCGTAGGTAGCTGTTTATCAGTAAATATCTCCACTGAGATTAAGAAAAGCAGTAGCTTAATAAATTAAGTACTTCCTGGTATGGTTACTGTACTGGTAACTCCCCAAAAGAATCTGGATTGTGGTGGGGAACAGAGAAAAAAGCTCATTTAGGACCTGCACTTACGAAGGGGGTAGGCAGCTGTATATCAGGGAGTAAACCTTCTGAGAATAAAAACAAGCTGGAGCTTGTTAAGGTAATTACACAGGGGAAAGGATAATGTACTGGGAACTCCTCAGAAGAATCTGATTTGTGGTGAGGGAGAGAGATAAAAGCTCATTTAGGAACGACATGAACATGCTGCGTAGGTAGCTGTTTATCAGTAAATATCTCCACTGAGATTAAGAAAAGCAGTAGCTTAATAAATTAAGTACTTCCTGGTATGGTTACTGTACTGGTAACTCCCCAAAAGAATCTGGATTGTGGTGAGGGAACAGAGAAAAAAGCTCATTTAGGACCTGCACTTTCGAAGGGGGTAGGCAGCTGTATATCAGGGAGTAAACCTTCTGAGAATAAAAACAGCTGGAGCTTGTTAAGGTAATTACACAGGGGAAAGGATAATGTACTGGGAACTCCTCAGAAGAATCTGATTTGTGGTGAGGGGAGAGAGATAAAAGCTCATTTAGGAACGACATGAACATGCTGCGTAGGTAGCTGTTTATCAGTAAATATCTCCACTGAGATTAAGAAAAGCAGTAGCTTAATAAATTAAGTACTTCCTGGTATGGTTACTGTACTGGTAACTCCCCAAAAGAATCTGGATTGTGGTGAGGGAACAGAGAAAAAAGCTCATTTAGGACCTGCACTTTCGAAGGGGGTAGGCAGCTGTATATCAGGGAGTAAACCTTCTGAGAATAAAAAGAGCTGGAGTTTGTTAAGGTAATTACACAGGGGAAAGGATAATGTACTGGGAACTCCTCAGAAGCATCTGATTTGTGGTGAGGGGAGAGAGATAAAAGCTCATTTAGGAACGACATGAACATGCTGCGTACGTAGCTGTTTATCAGTAAATATTTCCACTGAGATTAAGAAAAGCAGTAGCTTAATAAATTAAGTAATTCCTGGTATGGTTACTGTACTGGTAACTCCCCAAAAGAATCTGGATTGTGGTGAGGGAACAGAGAAAAAAGCTCATTGAGGAACTGCACTTACGAAGGGGGTAGGCAGTTGTAAATCAGGGAGTAAACCTTCTGAGAATAAAAACAGCTGGAGCATGTTAAGGTAATTACACAGGGGAAAGGATAATGTCCTGGGAACTCCTCAGAAGAATCTGATTTGTGGTGAGCGGAGAGAGATAAAAGCTCATTTAGGAACATGAACATGCTGCGTAGGTAGCTGTTTATCAGTAAATATCTCCACTGAGATTAAGAAAAGCAGTAACTTAATAAATTAAGTACTTCCTGGTATTGTTACTGTACTGGTAACTCCCCAAAGAATCTGGATTGTGGTGAGGGAACAGAGAAAAAAGCTCATTTAGGACCTGCACTTTCGAAGGGGTAGGCAGCTGTATATCAGGGAGTAAACCTTCTGAGAATAAAAACAGCTGGAGCTTGTTAAGGTAATTACACAGGGGAAAGGATAATGTACTGGGAACTCCTCAGAAGAATCTGATTTGTGGTGAGGGGAGAGAGATAAAAGCTCATTTAGGAACGACATGAACATGCTGCGTATGTAGCTGTTTATCAGTAAATATCTCGACTGAGATTAAGAAAAGCAGTAGCTTAATAAATTAAGTACTTCCTGGTATTGTTACTGTACTGGTAACTCCCCAAAAGAATCTGGATTGTGGTGAGGGAACAGAGAAAAAAGCTCATTTAGGACCTGCATTTACGAATGGGGTAGGCAGCTGTATATCAGGGAGTAAACCTTCTGCGAATAAAAACAGCTGGAGCTTGTTAAGGTAATTACACAGGGGAAAGGATAATGTACTGGCATCTCCTCAGAAAAATCTGATTTGTGGTGAGGGGAGAGAGATAAATGCTCATTTAGGAACGACATGAACATGCTGCGTAGGTAGCTGTTTATCAGTAAATATCTCCACTGAGATTAAGAAAAGCAGTAGCTTAATAAATTAAGTACTTCCTGGTATGGTTACTGTACTGATAACTCCCCAAAAGAATCTGGATTGTGGTTGGGGAACAGAGAAAAAAGCTCATTTAGGACCTGCACTTACGAAGGGGGTAGGCAGCTGTATATCAGGGAGTAAACCTTCTGAGAATAAAAACAACTGGAGCTTGTTAAGGTAATTACACAGGGGAAAGGATAATGTACTGGGAAATCCTCAGAATAATCTGATTTGTTTTGAGGGGAGAGAGATAAAAGCTCATTTAGGAACGACATGAACATGCTGCGTAGGTAGCTGTTTATCAGTAAATATCTCCACTGAGATTAAGAACAGCAGTAGCTTAATAAATTAAGTACTTCCTGGTATGGTTACTGTACTGGTAACTCCCCAAAGAATCTGGATTGTGGTGAGGGAACAGAGAAAAAAGCTCATTTAGGACCTGCACTTTCGAAGGGGGTAGGCAGCTGTATATCAGGGAGTAAACCTTCTGAGAATAAAAAAAGCTGGAGCTTGTTAAGGTAATTACACAGGGGAAAGGATAATGTACTGGGAACTCCTCAGAAGAATCTGATTTGTGGTGAGTGGAGAGAGATAAAAGCTCATTTAGGAACGACATGAACATGCTGCGTAGGTAGCTGTTTATCAGTAAATATCTCCACTGAGATTAAGAAAAGCAGTATCTTAATAAATTAAGTACTTCCTGGTATTGTTACTTTACTGGTAACTCCCCAAAAGAATCTCGATTGTGGTGAGGGAACAGAGAAAAAAGCTCATTTAGGACCTGCACTTTCGAAGGGGGTAGGCAGCTGTATATCAGGGAGTAAACCTTCTGCGAATAAAAACAGCTGGAGCTTGTTAAGGTAATTACACAGGGGAAAGGATAATGTACTGGGAACTCCTCAGAAGAATCTGATTTGTGGTGAGGGGAGAGAGATAAAAGCTCATTTAGGAACGACATGAACATGCTGCGTAGGTAGCTGTTTATCGGTAAATATCTCCACTGAGATTAAGAAAAGCAGTAGCTTAATAAATTAAGTACTTCCTGGTATGGTTACTGTACTGGTAACTCCCCGAAAGAATCTGGATTGTGGTGAGGGAACAGAGAAAAAAGCTCATTTAGGACCTGCACTTACGAAGGGGGTAGGCAGCTGTATATCAGGGAGTAAACCTTCTGAGAATAAAAACAGCTGGAGCTCGTTAAGGTAATTACACAGGGGAAAGGATAATGTACTGGGAACTCCTCAGAAGAATCTGATTTGTGGTGAGGGGAGAGATATAAAAACTCATTTAGGAAAGACATGAACATGCTGCTTAGGTAGCTGTTTATCAGTAAATAGCTCCACTGAGATTAAGATAAGCAGTAGCTTAATAAATTAAGTACTTCCTGGTATGGTTACTGTACTGGTAACTCCCCAAAGAATCTGGATTGTGGTGAGGGAACAGAGAAAAAAGCTCATTTAGGACCTGCACTTTCGAAGGGGGTAGGCAGCTGTATATCAGGGAGTAAACCTTCTGAGAATAAAAAGAGCTGGAGCTTGTTAAGGTAATTACTCATGGGAAAGGATAATGTACTGGGAACTCCTCAGAAAAATCTGATTTGTGGTGAGTGGAGAGAGATAAAAGCTGTTTTAGGAACGACATGAACATGCTGCGTAGGTAGCTGTTTATCAGTAAATATCTCCACTGAGATTAAGAAAAGCAGTATCTTAATAAATTAAGTATATCCTGGTATTGTTACTGTACTGGTAACTCCCCAAAAGAATCTCGATTGTGGTGAGGGAACAGAGAAAAAAGCTCATTTAGGACCTGCACTTACGAAGGGGGTAGACAGCTTTATATCAGGGAGTAAACCTTCTGCGAATAAAAACAGCTGGAGCTTGTTAAGGTAATTACATAGGGGAAAGGATAATGTACTGGGAACTCCTCAGAAGAATCTGATTTGTGGTGAGGGGAGAGAGATAAAAGCTCATTTAGGAACGACATGAACATGCTGGGTACGTAGCTGTTTATCAGTAAATATCTCCACTGAGATTAAGAAAAGCAGTAGCTTAATTAATTAAGTACTTCCTGGTATGGTTACTGTACTGGTAACTCCCCAAAAGAATCTGGATTGTGGTGAGGGAACAGAGAAAAAAGCTCATTTAGGACCTGCACTTACGAAGGGGGTAGGCAGCTGTATATCAGGGAGTAAACCTGCTGAGAATAAAAACAGCTGGAGCTTGTTAAGGTAATTACACAGGGGAAAGGATAATGTACTGGGAACTCCTCAGAAGAATCTGATTTGTGGTGAGGGGAGAGAGATAAAAGCTCATTTAGGAACGACATGAACATGCTGGGTACGTAGCTGTTTATCAGTAAATATCTCCACTGAGATTAAGAAAAGCAGTAGCATAATACATTAAGTACTTACTGGTATGGTTACTGTACTGGTAACTCCCCAAAAGAATCTGGATTGTGGTGAGGGAACAGAGAAAAAAGCTCATTTAGGACCTGCATTAAGAAGGGGGTAGGCAGCTGTATATCAGGGAGTAAACCTTCTGACAATAAAAACAGCTGGAGCTTGTTAAGGTAATTACACAGGGGAAAGGATAATGTACTGGGAACTCCTCAGAAGAATCTGATTTGTAGTGAGGGGAGAGAGATAAAAGCTCATTTAAGAACGACATGAATATGCTGCGTAGGTAGCTGTTTATCAGTAAATATCTCCTCTGAGATTAAGAAAAGCAGTAGCTTAATAAATTAAGTACATCCTTGTGTGGTTACTGTACTGGTAACTCCCCAAAAGAATCTGGATTGTGGTGAGGTAACAGAGAAAAAAGCTCATTTAGGACCTGCACTTACGAAGGGGGTAGGCAGCTGTATATCAGGGAGTAAACCTTCTGAGAATAAAAACAGCTGGAGCTTGTTAAGGTAATTACACAGGGGAAAGGATAATGTACTGGGAACTCCTCAGAAGAATCTGATTTGTGGTGAGGGGAGAGAGATAAAAGCTCATATAGGAACGACATGAACATGCTGGGTACGTAGCTGTTTATCAGTAAATATCTCCACTGAGATTAAGAAAAGCAGTAGCATAATAAATTAAGTACTTACTGGTATGGTTACTGTACTGGTAACTCCCCAAAAGAATCTGGATTGTGGTGAGGGAACAGAGAAAAAAGCTCATTTAGGACCTGCACTTACGAAGGGGGTAGGCAGCTGTATTTCAGGGAGTAAACCTTCTGAGAATAAAAACAGCTGGAGCTTGTTAAGGTAATTACACAGGGGAAAGGATAATGTACTGGGAACTCCTCAGAAGAATCTGATTTGTGGTGAGGGGAGAGAGATAAAAGCTCATTTAGGAACGACATGAACATGCTGCGTAGGTAGCTGTTTATCAGTAAATATCTCCACTGAGATTAAGAAAAGCAGTAGCTTAATAAATTAAGTACTTCTTGGTATGGGTACTGTACTGGTAACTCCCCAAAAGAATCTGGATTGTGGTGAGGGAACAGAGAAAAAAGCTCATTTAGGACCTGCACTTACGAAGGGGTTAGGCAGCTGTATATCAGGGAGTAAACCTTCTGAGAATAAAAACAGCTGGAGCTTGTTAAGGTAATTACACAGGGGAAAGGATAATGTACTGGGAACTCCTCCGAAGAAACTGATTTGTGGTGAGGGGAGAGAGATAAAAGCTCATTTAGGAACGACATGAACATGCTGCGTAGGTAGCTGTTAATCAGGAAATATCTCCACTGAGATTAAGAAAAGCAGTAGCTTAATAAATTAAGTAATTCCTGGTATGGTTACTGTACTGGTAACTCCCCAAAAGAATCTGGATTGTGGTGAGGGAACAGAGAAAAAAGCTCATTTAGGACCTGCACTTACGAAGGGGGTAGGCAGCTGTATATCAGGGAGTAAACCTTCTGAGAATAAAAACAGCTGGAGCTTGTTAAGGTAATTACACAGGGGAAAGGATAATGTACTGGGAACTCCTCAGAAGAATCTGATTTGTGGTGAGGGGAGAGAGATAAAAGCTCATATAGGAACGACATGAACATGCTGGGTACGTAGCTGTTTATCAGTAAATATCTCCACTGAGATTAAGAAAAGCAGTAGCTTAATAAATTAAGTACTTACTGGTATGGTTACTGTACTGGTAACTCCCCAAAAGAATCTGGATTGTGGTGAGGGAACAGAGAAAAAAGCTCATTTAGGACCTGCACTTACGAAGGGGGTAGGCAGCTGTATATCAGGGAGTAAACCTTCTGAGAATAAAAACAGCTGGAGCTTGTTAAGGTAATTACACAGGGGAAAGGATAATGTACTGGGAACTCCTCAGAAGAATCTGATTTGTGGTGAGGGGAGAGAGATAAAAGCTCATTTAGGAACGACATGAACATGCTGCGTAGGTAGCTGTTTATCAGTAAATATCTCCACTGAGATTAAGAAAAGCAGTAGCTTAATAAATTAAGTACTTCTTGGTATGGGTACTGTACTGGGAACTCCCCAAAAGAATCTGGATTGTGGTGAGGGAACAGAGAAAAAAGCTCATTTAGGACCTGCACTTACGAAGGGGTTAGGCAGCTGTATATCAGGGAGTAAACCTTCTGAGAATAAAAACAGCTGGAGCTTGTTAAGGTAATTACACAGGGGAAAGGATAATGTACTGGGAACTCCTCCGAAGAATCTGATTTGTGGTGAGGGGAGAGAGATAAAAGCTCATTTAGGAACGACATGAACATGCTGCGTAGGTAGCTGTTAATCAGGAAATATCTCCACTGAGATTAAGAAAAGCAGTAGCTTAATAAATTAAGTACTTCCTGGTATGGTTACTGTACTGGTAACTCCCCAAAAGAATCTGGATTGTGGTGAGGGAACAGAGAAAAAAGCTCATTTAGGACCTGCACTTACGCAGGGGGTAGGCAGCTGTATATCAGGGAGTAAACCTTCTAAGAATAAAAACAGCTTGAGCTTGTTAAGGTAATTACACAGGGGAAAGGATAATGTACTGGGAACTCCTCAGAAGAATCTGATTTGTGGTGAGGGGAGAGAGATAAAAGCTCATTTAGGAACGACATGAACATGCTGCGTAGGTAGCTGTTTATCAGTAAATATCTCCACTGAGATTAGAAAAGCAGTAGCTTAATAAATTAAGTACTTCCTGGTATGGTTACTGTACTGGTAACTCCCCAAAAGAATCTGGATTGTGGTGAGGGAACAGAGAAAAAAGCTCATTTAGGACCTGCACTTACGAAGGGGGTAGGCAGCTGTATATCAGGGAGTAAACCTTCTGAGAATAAAAACAGCTGGAGCTTGTTAAGCTAATTACACAGGGGAAAGGATAATGTACTGGGAACTCCTCAGAAGAATCTGATTTGTGGTGTTGGGAGAGAGATAAAAGCTCATTTAGGAACGACATGAACATGCTGCGTAGGTAGCTGTTTATCAGTAAATATCTCCACTGAGATTAAGAAAAGCAGTAGCTTAATAAATTAAGTACTTCCTGGTATGGTTACTGTACTGGTAACTCGCCAAAAGAATCTGGATTGTGGTGAGGGAACAGAGAAAAAAGCTCATTTAGGACCTGCACTTACGAAGGGGGTAGGCAGCTGTACATCAGGGAGTAAACCTTCTGAGAATAAAAACAGCTGGAGCTTGTTAAGGTAATTACACAGGGGAAAGGATAAAGTACTGGGAACTCCTCAGAAGAATCTGATTTGTGGTGAGGGGAGAGAGATAAAAGCTCATTTAGGAACGACATGAACATGCTGCGTACGAAGCTGTTTATCAGTAAATATCTCCACTGAGATTAAGAAAAGAAGTAGCTTAATAAATTAAGTACTTCCTGGTATGGTTACTGTACTGGTAACTCCCCAAAAGAATCTGGATTGTGGTGAGGGAACAGAGAAAAAAGCTCATTTAGGACCTGCACTTACGCAGGGGGTAGGCAGCTGTATATCAGGGAGTGAACCTTCTGAGAATAAAAACAGCTGGAGCTTGTTAAGGTAATTACACAGGGGAAAGGATAATGTACTGGGAACTCCTCAGAAGAATCTGATTTGTGGTGAGGGGATAGAGATAAAGCTCATTTAGGAACGACATGAACATGCTGCATAGGTAGCTGTTTATCAGTAAATATCTCCACTGAGATTAAGAAAAGCAGTAGCTTAATAAATTAAGTACTTCCTGGTATGGTTACTGTACTGATAACTCCCCAAAAGAATCTGGATTGTGGTTGGGGAACAGAGAAAAAAGCTCATTTAGGACCTGCACTTACGAAGGGGGTAGGCAGCTGTATATCAGGGAGTAAACCTTCTGAGAATAAAAACAACTGGAGCTTGTTAAGGTAATTACACAGGGGAAAGGATAATGTACTGGGAAATCCTCAGAATAATCTGATTTGTTTTGAGGGGAGAGAGATAAAAGCTCATTTAGGAACGACATGAACATGCTGCGTAGGTAGCTGTTTATCAGTAAATATCTCCACTGAGATTAAGAACAGCAGTAGCTTAATAAATTAAGTACTTCCTGGTATGGTTACTGTACTGGTAACTCCCCAAAGAATCTGGATTGTGGTGAGGGAACAGAGAAAAAAGCTCATTTAGGACCTGCACTTTCGAAGGGGGTAGGCAGCTGTATATCAGGGAGTAAACCTTCTGAGAATAAAAAAAGCTGGAGCTTGTTAAGGTAATTACACAGGGGAAAGGATAATGTACTGGGAACTCCTCAGAAGAATCTGATTTGTGGTGAGTGGAGAGAGATAAAAGCTCATTTAGGAACGACATGAACATGCTGCGTAGGTAGCTGTTTATCAGTAAATATCTCCACTGAGATTAAGAAAAGCAGTATCTTAATAAATTAAGTACTTCCTGGTATTGTTACTTTACTGGTAACTCCCCAAAAGAATCTCGATTGTGGTGAGGGAACAGAGAAAAAAGCTCATTTAGGACCTGCACTTTCGAAGGGGGTAGGCAGCTGTATATCAGGGAGTAAACCTTCTGCGAATAAAAACAGCTGGAGCTTGTTAAGGTAATTACACAGGGGAAAGGATAATGTACTGGGAACTCCTCAGAAGAATCTGATTTGTGGTGAGGGGAGAGAGATAAAAGCTCATTTAGGAACGACATGAACATGCTGCGTAGGTAGCTGTTTATCGGTAAATATCTCCACTGAGATTAAGAAAAGCAGTAGCTTAATAAATTAAGTACTTCCTGGTATGGTTACTGTACTGGTAACTCCCCGAAAGAATCTGGATTGTGGTGAGGGAACAGAGAAAAAAGCTCATTTAGGACCTGCACTTACGAAGGGGGTAGGCAGCTGTATATCAGGGAGTAAACCTTCTGAGAATAAAAACAGCTGGAGCTCGTTAAGGTAATTACACAGGGGAAAGGATAATGTACTGGGAACTCCTCAGAAGAATCTGATTTGTGGTGAGGGGAGAGATATAAAAACTCATTTAGGAAAGACATGAACATGCTGCTTAGGTAGCTGTTTATCAGTAAATAGCTCCACTGAGATTAAGATAAGCAGTAGCTTAATAAATTAAGTACTTCCTGGTATGGTTACTGTACTGGTAACTCCCCAAAGAATCTGGATTGTGGTGAGGGAACAGAGAAAAAAGCTCATTTAGGACCTGCACTTTCGAAGGGGGTAGGCAGCTGTATATCAGGGAGTAAACCTTCTGAGAATAAAAAGAGCTGGAGCTTGTTAAGGTAATTACTCATGGGAAAGGATAATGTACTGGGAACTCCTCAGAAAAATCTGATTTGTGGTGAGTGGAGAGAGATAAAAGCTGTTTTAGGAACGACATGAACATGCTGCGTAGGTAGCTGTTTATCAGTAAATATCTCCACTGAGATTAAGAAAAGCAGTATCTTAATAAATTAAGTATATCCTGGTATTGTTACTGTACTGGTAACTCCCCAAAAGAATCTCGATTGTGGTGAGGGAACAGAGAAAAAAGCTCATTTAGGACCTGCACTTACGAAGGGGGTAGACAGCTTTATATCAGGGAGTAAACCTTCTGCGAATAAAAACAGCTGGAGCTTGTTAAGGTAATTACATAGGGGAAAGGATAATGTACTGGGAACTCCTCAGAAGAATCTGATTTGTGGTGAGGGGAGAGAGATAAAAGCTCATTTAGGAACGACATGAACATGCTGGGTACGTAGCTGTTTATCAGTAAATATCTCCACTGAGATTAAGAAAAGCAGTAGCTTAATTAATTAAGTACTTCCTGGTATGGTTACTGTACTGGTAACTCCCCAAAAGAATCTGGATTGTGGTGAGGGAACAGAGAAAAAAGCTCATTTAGGACCTGCACTTACGAAGGGGGTAGGCAGCTGTATATCAGGGAGTAAACCTGCTGAGAATAAAAACAGCTGGAGCTTGTTAAGGTAATTACACAGGGGAAAGGATAATGTACTGGGAACTCCTCAGAAGAATCTGATTTGTGGTGAGGGGAGAGAGATAAAAGCTCATTTAGGAACGACATGAACATGCTGGGTACGTAGCTGTTTATCAGTAAATATCTCCACTGAGATTAAGAAAAGCAGTAGCATAATACATTAAGTACTTACTGGTATGGTTACTGTACTGGTAACTCCCCAAAAGAATCTGGATTGTGGTGAGGGAACAGAGAAAAAAGCTCATTTAGGACCTGCATTAAGAAGGGGGTAGGCAGCTGTATATCAGGGAGTAAACCTTCTGACAATAAAAACAGCTGGAGCTTGTTAAGGTAATTACACAGGGGAAAGGATAATGTACTGGGAACTCCTCAGAAGAATCTGATTTGTAGTGAGGGGAGAGAGATAAAAGCTCATTTAAGAACGACATGAATATGCTGCGTAGGTAGCTGTTTATCAGTAAATATCTCCTCTGAGATTAAGAAAAGCAGTAGCTTAATAAATTAAGTACATCCTTGTGTGGTTACTGTACTGGTAACTCCCCAAAAGAATCTGGATTGTGGTGAGGTAACAGAGAAAAAAGCTCATTTAGGACCTGCACTTACGAAGGGGGTAGGCAGCTGTATATCAGGGAGTAAACCTTCTGAGAATAAAAACAGCTGGAGCTTGTTAAGGTAATTACACAGGGGAAAGGATAATGTACTGGGAACTCCTCAGAAGAATCTGATTTGTGGTGAGGGGAGAGAGATAAAAGCTCATATAGGAACGACATGAACATGCTGGGTACGTAGCTGTTTATCAGTAAATATCTCCACTGAGATTAAGAAAAGCAGTAGCATAATAAATTAAGTACTTACTGGTATGGTTACTGTACTGGTAACTCCCCAAAAGAATCTGGATTGTGGTGAGGGAACAGAGAAAAAAGCTCATTTAGGACCTGCACTTACGAAGGGGGTAGGCAGCTGTATTTCAGGGAGTAAACCTTCTGAGAATAAAAACAGCTGGAGCTTGTTAAGGTAATTACACAGGGGAAAGGATAATGTACTGGGAACTCCTCAGAAGAATCTGATTTGTGGTGAGGGGAGAGAGATAAAAGCTCATTTAGGAACGACATGAACATGCTGCGTAGGTAGCTGTTTATCAGTAAATATCTCCACTGAGATTAAGAAAAGCAGTAGCTTAATAAATTAAGTACTTCTTGGTATGGGTACTGTACTGGTAACTCCCCAAAAGAATCTGGATTGTGGTGAGGGAACAGAGAAAAAAGCTCATTTAGGACCTGCACTTACGAAGGGGTTAGGCAGCTGTATATCAGGGAGTAAACCTTCTGAGAATAAAAACAGCTGGAGCTTGTTAAGGTAATTACACAGGGGAAAGGATAATGTACTGGGAACTCCTCCGAAGAAACTGATTTGTGGTGAGGGGAGAGAGATAAAAGCTCATTTAGGAACGACATGAACATGCTGCGTAGGTAGCTGTTAATCAGGAAATATCTCCACTGAGATTAAGAAAAGCAGTAGCTTAATAAATTAAGTAATTCCTGGTATGGTTACTGTACTGGTAACTCCCCAAAAGAATCTGGATTGTGGTGAGGGAACAGAGAAAAAAGCTCATTTAGGACCTGCACTTACGAAGGGGGTAGGCAGCTGTATATCAGGGAGTAAACCTTCTGAGAATAAAAACAGCTGGAGCTTGTTAAGGTAATTACACAGGGGAAAGGATAATGTACTGGGAACTCCTCAGAAGAATCTGATTTGTGGTGAGGGGAGAGAGATAAAAGCTCATATAGGAACGACATGAACATGCTGGGTACGTAGCTGTTTATCAGTAAATATCTCCACTGAGATTAAGAAAAGCAGTAGCTTAATAAATTAAGTACTTACTGGTATGGTTACTGTACTGGTAACTCCCCAAAAGAATCTGGATTGTGGTGAGGGAACAGAGAAAAAAGCTCATTTAGGACCTGCACTTACGAAGGGGGTAGGCAGCTGTATATCAGGGAGTAAACCTTCTGAGAATAAAAACAGCTGGAGCTTGTTAAGGTAATTACACAGGGGAAAGGATAATGTACTGGGAACTCCTCAGAAGAATCTGATTTGTGGTGAGGGGAGAGAGATAAAAGCTCATTTAGGAACGACATGAACATGCTGCGTAGGTAGCTGTTTATCAGTAAATATCTCCACTGAGATTAAGAAAAGCAGTAGCTTAATAAATTAAGTACTTCTTGGTATGGGTACTGTACTGGGAACTCCCCAAAAGAATCTGGATTGTGGTGAGGGAACAGAGAAAAAAGCTCATTTAGGACCTGCACTTACGAAGGGGTTAGGCAGCTGTATATCAGGGAGTAAACCTTCTGAGAATAAAAACAGCTGGAGCTTGTTAAGGTAATTACACAGGGGAAAGGATAATGTACTGGGAACTCCTCCGAAGAATCTGATTTGTGGTGAGGGGAGAGAGATAAAAGCTCATTTAGGAACGACATGAACATGCTGCGTAGGTAGCTGTTAATCAGGAAATATCTCCACTGAGATTAAGAAAAGCAGTAGCTTAATAAATTAAGTACTTCCTGGTATGGTTACTGTACTGGTAACTCCCCAAAAGAATCTGGATTGTGGTGAGGGAACAGAGAAAAAAGCTCATTTAGGACCTGCACTTACGCAGGGGGTAGGCAGCTGTATATCAGGGAGTAAACCTTCTAAGAATAAAAACAGCTTGAGCTTGTTAAGGTAATTACACAGGGGAAAGGATAATGTACTGGGAACTCCTCAGAAGAATCTGATTTGTGGTGAGGGGAGAGAGATAAAAGCTCATTTAGGAACGACATGAACATGCTGCGTAGGTAGCTGTTTATCAGTAAATATCTCCACTGAGATTAGAAAAGCAGTAGCTTAATAAATTAAGTACTTCCTGGTATGGTTACTGTACTGGTAACTCCCCAAAAGAATCTGGATTGTGGTGAGGGAACAGAGAAAAAAGCTCATTTAGGACCTGCACTTACGAAGGGGGTAGGCAGCTGTATATCAGGGAGTAAACCTTCTGAGAATAAAAACAGCTGGAGCTTGTTAAGCTAATTACACAGGGGAAAGGATAATGTACTGGGAACTCCTCAGAAGAATCTGATTTGTGGTGTTGGGAGAGAGATAAAAGCTCATTTAGGAACGACATGAACATGCTGCGTAGGTAGCTGTTTATCAGTAAATATCTCCACTGAGATTAAGAAAAGCAGTAGCTTAATAAATTAAGTACTTACTGGTATGGTTACTGTACTGGTAACTCCCCAAAAGAATCTGGATTGTGGTGAGGGAACAGAGAAAAAAGCTCATTTAGGACCTGCACTTACGAAGGGGGTAGGCAGCTGTATATCAGGGAGTAAACCTTCTGAGAATAAAAACAGCTGGAGCTTGTTAAGGTAATTACACAGGGGAAAGGATAATGTACTGGGAACTCCTCAGAAGAATCTGATTTGTGGTGAGGGGAGAGAGATAAAAGCTCATTTAGGAACGACATGAACATGCTGCGTAGGTAGCTGTTTATCAGTAAATATCTCCACTGAGATTAAGAAAAGCAGTAGCTTAATAAATTAAGTACTTCTTGGTATGGGTACTGTACTGGGAACTCCCCAAAAGAATCTGGATTGTGGTGAGGGAACAGAGAAAAAAGCTCATTTAGGACCTGCACTTACGAAGGGGTTAGGCAGCTGTATATCAGGGAGTAAACCTTCTGAGAATAAAAACAGCTGGAGCTTGTTAAGGTAATTACACAGGGGAAAGGATAATGTACTGGGAACTCCTCCGAAGAATCTGATTTGTGGTGAGGGGAGAGAGATAAAAGCTCATTTAGGAACGACATGAACATGCTGCGTAGGTAGCTGTTAATCAGGAAATATCTCCACTGAGATTAAGAAAAGCAGTAGCTTAATAAATTAAGTACTTCCTGGTATGGTTACTGTACTGGTAACTCCCAAAAGAATCTGGATTGTGGTGAGGGAACAGAGAAAAAAGCTCATTTAGGACCTGCACTTACGCAGGGGGTAGGCAGCTGTATATCAGGGAGTAAACCTTCTAAGAATAAAAACAGCTTGAGCTTGTTAAGGTAATTACACAGGGGAAAGGATAATGTACTGGGAACTCCTCAGAAGAATCTGATTTGTGGTGAGGGGAGAGAGATAAAAGCTCATTTAGGAACGACATGAACATGCTGCGTAGGTAGCTGTTTATCAGTAAATATCTCCACTGAGATTAGAAAAGCAGTAGCTTAATAAATTAAGTACTTCCTGGTATGGTTACTGTACTGGTAACTCCCCAAAAGAATCTGGATTGTGGTGAGGGAACAGAGAAAAAAGCTCATTTAGGACCTGCACTTACGAAGGGGGTAGGCAGCTGTATATCAGGGAGTAAACCTTCTGAGAATAAAAACAGCTGGAGCTTGTTAAGCTAATTACACAGGGGAAAGGATAATGTACTGGGAACTCCTCAGAAGAATCTGATTTGTGGTGTTGGGAGAGAGATAAAAGCTCATTTAGGAACGACATGAACATGCTGCGTAGGTAGCTGTTTATCAGTAAATATCTCCACTGAGATTAAGAAAAGCAGTAGCTTAATAAATTAAGTACTTCCTGGTATGGTTACTGTACTGGTAACTCGCCAAAAGAATCTGGATTGTGGTGAGGGAACAGAGAAAAAAGCTCATTTAGGACCTGCACTTACGAAGGGGGTAGGCAGCTGTACATCAGGGAGTAAACCTTCTGAGAATAAAAACAGCTGGAGCTTGTTAAGGTAATTACACAGGGGAAAGGATAAAGTACTGGGAACTCCTCAGAAGAATCTGATTTGTGGTGAGGGGAGAGAGATAAAAGCTCATTTAGGAACGACATGAACATGCTGCGTACGAAGCTGTTTATCAGTAAATATCTCCACTGAGATTAAGAAAAGAAGTAGCTTAATAAATTAAGTACTTCCTGGTATGGTTACTGTACTGGTAACTCCCCAAAAGAATCTGGATTGTGGTGAGGGAACAGAGAAAAAAGCTCATTTAGGACCTGCACTTACGCAGGGGGTAGGCAGCTGTATATCAGGGAGTGAACCTTCTGAGAATAAAAACAGCTGGAGCTTGTTAAGGTAATTACACAGGGGAAAGGATAATGTACTGGGAACTCCTCAGAAGAATCTGATTTGTGGTGAGGGGATAGAGATAAAGCTCATTTAGGAACGACATGAACATGCTGCATAGGTAGCTGTTTATCAGTAAATATCTCCACTGAGATTAAGAAAAGCAGTAGCTTAATAAAGTAAATACTTCCTGGTATGGTTACTGTACTGGTAACTTCCAAAAGAATCTGGATTGTGGTGAGGGAACAGAGAAAAAAGCTCATTTAGGACCTGCACTTTCGAAGGGGGTAGGCAGCTGTATATCAGGGAGTAAACCTTCTGAGAATAAAAACAGCTGGAGCTTGTTAAGGTAATTACACAGGGGAAATTATAAAGTACTGGGAACTCCTCAGAAGAATCGGATTTGTGGTGAGGGGAGAGAGATAATAGCTCATTTAGGAACGACATGAACATGCTGCGTAGGTAGCTGTTTATCAGTAAATATCTCCACTGAGATTAAGAAAAGCAGTAGCTTAATAAATTAAATACTTCCTGGTATGGTTACTGTACTGGTAACTCCCCAAAAGAATCTGGATTGTGGTGAGGGAACAGAGATAAAAGCTCATTTAGGACCTGCACTTATGAAGGGGTTAGGCAGCAGTATATCAGGGAGTAAACCTTCTGAGAATAAAAACAGCTGTAGCTTGTTAAGGTAATTACACAGGGGAAAGGATAATGTACTGGGAACTCCTCAGAAGAATCTGATTTGTGGTGAGGGGAGAGAGATAAAAGCTCATTTAGGAACGACAGGAACATGCTGCGTAGGTAGCTGTTTATCAGTAAATATCTCCACTGAGATTAAGAAAAGCAGTAGCTTAATAAATTAAGTACTTCCTGGTATGGTTACTGTACTGGTAACTCCCCAAAAGAATCTGGATTGTGGTGAGGGTAGAGAGAAAAAAGCTCATTTAGGACCTGCCCTTACGAAGGTGATAGGCAGCTGTGTATCAGTGAGTAAACCTTCTGAGAATAAATACAGGTGGAGCTCGTTAAGGTAATTACACAGGGGAAAGGATAATGTACTGGGAACTCCTCAGAAGAATCTGATTTGTGGTGAAGGGAGAGAGATAAAAGCTCATTTAGGAACGACATGAACATGCTGCGTAGGTAGCTGTTTATCAGTAAATATCTCCACTGAGATTAAGAAAAGCAGTAGCTTAATAAATTAAGTACTTCCTGGTATGGTTATTGTACTGGTAAGTCCCCAATAGAATCTGGATTGTGGTGAGGGAACAGAGAAAAAAGCTCATTTAGGACCTGCACTTACGAAGGGGGTAGGCAGCTGTATATCAGGGAGTAAACCTTCTGCGAATAAAAACAGCTGGAGCTTGTTAAGGTAATTACACAGGGGAAAGGATAATGTACTGGGAACTCCTCAGAAGAATCTGATTTGTGGTGAGGGGAGAGAGATAAAAGCTCATTTAGGAACGACATGAACATGCTGCGTAGGTAGCTGTTTATCAGTAAATATCTCCTCTGAGATTAAGAAAAGCAGTAGCTTAATAAATTAAGTACATCCTTGTGTGGTTACTGTACTGGTAACTCCCCAAAAGAATCTGGATTGTGGTGAGGGAACAGAGAAAAAAGCTCATTTAGGACCTGCACTTACGAAGGGGTTAGGCAGCTGTATATCAGGGAGTAAACCTTCTGAGAATAAAAACAGCTGGAGCTTGTTAAGGTAATTACACAGGGGAAAGGATAATGTACTGGGAACTCCTCAGAAGAATCTGATTTGTGGTGAGGGGAGATTGATAAAAGCTCATTTAGGAACGACATGAACATACTGGGTACGTAGCTGTTTATCAGTAAATATCTCCACTGAGATTAAGAAAAGCAGTAGCTTAATAAATTAAGTACTTCCTGGTATGGTTACTGTACTGGTAACTCCCCAAAAGAATCTGGATTGTGGTGAGGGAACAGAGAATAAAGCTCATTTAGGACCTGCACTTACGAAGGGGGTAGGTAGCTGTATATCAGGGAGGAAACCTTCTGAGAATAAAAACAGCTGGAGCTTGTTAAGGTAATTACACAGGGGAAAGGATAATGTACTGGAAACTCCTCAGAAGAATCTGATTTGTGGTGAGGGGAGAGAGATAAAAGCTCATTTAGGAACGACATGAACATGCTGCGTAGGTAGCTGTTTATCAGTAAATATCTCCACTGAGATTAAGAAAAGCAGTAGCTTAATAAATTAAGTACTTCTTGGTATGGGTACTGTACTGGTAACTCCCCAAAAGAATCTGGATTGTGGTGAGGGAACAGAGAAAATGCTCATTAGGACCTGCACTTACGAAGGGGGTAGGCAGCTGTATATCAGGGAGTAAACCTTCTGAGAATAAAAACAGCTGGAGCTTGTTAAGGTAATTACACAGGGGAAAGGATAATGTACTGGGAACTCCTCAGAAGAATCTGATTTGTGGTGAGGGGAGAGAGATAAAAGCTCATTTATGAACGACATGAACATGCTGCGTAGGTAGCTGTTTATCAGTAAATATCTCCACTGAGATTAAGAAAAGCAGTAGCTTAATAAATTAAGTACTTCCTGGTATGGTTACTGTACTGGTAACTCCCCAAAAGAATCTGGATTGTGGTGAGGGAACAGAGAAAAAAGCTCATTGAGGACCTGCACTTACGAAGTGGGTAGGCAGCTGTATATAAGGGAGTAAACCTTCTGAGAATAAAAACAGCTGGAGCTTGTTAAGGTAATTACACAGGGGAAAGGATAATGTACTGGGAACTCCTCAGAAGAATCTGATTTGTGGTGAGGGGAGAGAGATAAAAGCTCATTTAGGAACGACATGAACATGCTGCGTAGGTAGCTGTTTATCAGTAAATATCTCCACTGAGATTAAGAAAAGCAGTAGCTTAATAAATTAAGTACTTCCTGGTATGGTTACTCTACTGGTAACTCCCCAAAGGAATCTGGATTGTGGTGAGGGAACAGAGAAAAAAGCTCATTTAGGACCTGCACTTACGAAGGGGGTAGGCAGCTGTATATCAGGAGTAAACCTTCTGAGAATAAAAACAGCTGGAGCTTGTTAAGGTAATTACACAGGGGAAAGGATAATGTACTGGGAACTCCTCAGAAGAATCTGATTTGTGGTGAGGGGAGAGAGATAAAAGCTCATTTAGGAACGACATGAACATGCTGCGTACGTAGCTGTTTATCAGTAAATATTTCCACTGAGATTAAGAAAAGCAGTAGCTTAATAAATTAAGTAATTCCTGGTATGGTTACTGTACTGGTAACTCCCCAAAAGAATCTGGATTGTGGTGAGGGAACAGAGAAAAAAGCTCATTGAGGAACTGCACTTACGAAGGGGGTAGGCAGTTGTAAATCAGGGAGTAAACCTTCTGAGAATAAAAACAGCTGGAGCATGTTAAGGTAATTACACAGGGGAAAGGATAATGTCCTGGGAACTCCTCAGAAGAATCTGATTTGTGGTGAGCGGAGAGAGATAAAAGCTCATTTAGGAACATGAACATGCTGCGTAGGTAGCTGTTTATCAGTAAATATCTCCACTGAAATTAAGAAAAGCAGTAACTTAATAAATTAAGTACTTCCTGGTATTGTTACTGTACTGGTAACTCCCCAAAGAATCTGGATTGTGGTGAGGGAACAGAGAAAAAAGCTCATTTAGGACCTGCACTTTCGAAGGGGGTAGGCAGCTGTATATCAGGGAGTAAACCTTCTGAAGAATAAAAACAGCTGGAGCTTGTTAAGGTAATTACACAGGGGAAAGGATAATGTACTGGGAACTCCTCAGAAGAATCTGATTTGTGGTGAGGGGAGAGAGATAAAAGCTCATTTAGGAACGACATGAACATGCTGCGTATGTAGCTGTTTATCAGTAAATATCTCCACTGAGATTAAGAAAAGCAGTAGCTTAATAAATTAAGTACTTCCTGGTATTGTTACTGTACTGGTAACTCCCCAAAAGAATCTGGATTGTGGTGAGGGAACAGAGAAAAAAGCTCATTTAGGACCTGCATTTACGAATGGGGTAGGCAGCTGTATATCAGGGAGTAAACCTTCTGCGAATAAAAACACCTGGAGCTTGTTAAGGTAATTACACAGGGGAAAGGATAATGTACTGGGAACAATTCAGAAGAATCTGATTTGTGGTGAGGGGAGAGAGATAAAAGCTCATTTAGGAACGACATGAACATGTTGCGTAGGTAGCTGTTTATCGGTAAATATCTC
Source organism: Perognathus longimembris pacificus (assembly GCF_023159225.1). Taxonomy (NCBI): domain Eukaryota; kingdom Metazoa; phylum Chordata; class Mammalia; order Rodentia; family Heteromyidae; genus Perognathus; species Perognathus longimembris. The sequence continues at coordinate 3,005 of NW_025960099.1, read as the reverse complement.
CACTGAGATTAAGAAAAGCAGTAGCTTAATAAATTAAGTACTTCCTGGTATGGGTACTGTAGTGGTAACTCCCAAAGAATCTGGATTGTGGTGAGGGAACAGAGAAAATGCTCATTTAGGACCTGCACTTACGAAGGGGGTAGGCAGCTGTATATCAGGGAGTAAACCTTCTGAGAATAAAAACAGCTGGAGCTTGTTAAGGTAATTACACAGGGGAAAGGATAATGTACTGGGAACTCCTCAGAAGAATCTGATTTGTGGTGAGGGGAGAGAGATAAAAGCTCATTTATGAACGACATGAACATGCTGCGTAGGTAGCTGTTTATCAGTAAATATCTCCACTGAGATTAAGAAAAGCAGTAGCTTAATAAATTAAGTACTTCCTGGTATGGTTACTGTACTGGTAACTCCCCAAAAGAATCTGGATTGTGGTGAGGGAACAGAGAAAAAAGCTCATTGAGGACCTGCACTTACGAAGTGGGTAGGCAGCTGTATATAAGGGAGTAAACCTTCTGAGAATAAAAACACCTGGAGCTTGTTAAGGTAATTACACAGGGGAAAGGATAATGTACTGGGAACTCCTCAGAAGAATCTGATTTGTGGTGAGGGGAGAGAGATAAAAGCTCATTTAGGAACGACATGAACATGCTGCGTAGGTAGCTGTTTATCAGTAAATATCTCCACTGAGATTAAGAAAAGCAGTAGCTTAATAAATTAAGTACTTCCTGGTATGGTTACTGTACTGGTAACTCCCCAAAGGAATCTGGATTGTGGTGAGGGAACAGAGAAAAAAGCTCATTTAGGACCTGCACTTACGAAGGGGGTAGGCAGCTGTATATCAGGGAGTAAACCTTCTGAGAATAAAAACAGCTGGAGCTTGTTAAGGTAATTACACAGGGGAAAGGATAATGTACTGGGAACTCCTCAGAAGAATCTGATTTGTGGTGAGGGGAGAGAGATAAAAGCTCATTTAGGAACGACATGAACATGCTGCGTACGTAGCTGTTTATCAGTAAATATTTCCACTGAGATTAAGAAAAGCAGTAGCTTAATAAATTAAGTAATTCCTGGTATGGTTACTGTACTGGTAACTCCCCAAAAGAATCTGGATTGTGGTGAGGGAACAGAGAAAAAAGCTCATTGAGGAACTGCACTTACGAAGGGGGTAGGCAGTTGTAAATCAGGGAGTAAACCTTCTGAGAATAAAAACAGCTGGAGCATGTTAAGGTAATTACACAGGGGAAAGGATAATGTCCTGGGAACTCCTCAGAAGAATCTGATTTGTGGTGAGCGGAGAGAGATAAAAGCTCATTTAGGAACATGAACATGCTGCGTAGGTAGCTGTTTATCAGTAAATATCTCCACTGAAATTAAGAAAAGCAGTAACTTAATAAATTAAGTACTTCCTGGTATTGTTACTGTACTGGTAACTCCCCAAAGAATCTGGATTGTGGTGAGGGAACAGAGAAAAAAGCTCATTTAGGACCTGCACTTTCGAAGGGGGTAGGCAGCTGTATATCAGGGAGTAAACCTTCTGAAGAATAAAAACAGCTGGAGCTTGTTAAGGTAATTACACAGGGGAAAGGATAATGTACTGGGAACTCCTCAGAAGAATCTGATTTGTGGTGAGGGGAGAGAGATAAAAGCTCATTTAGGAACGACATGAACATGCTGCGTATGTAGCTGTTTATCAGTAAATATCTCCACTGAGATTAAGAAAAGCAGTAGCTTAATAAATTAAGTACTTCCTGGTATTGTTACTGTACTGGTAACTCCCCAAAAGAATCTGGATTGTGGTGAGGGAACAGAGAAAAAAGCTCATTTAGGACCTGCATTTACGAATGGGGTAGGCAGCTGTATATCAGGGAGTAAACCTTCTGCGAATAAAAACACCTGGAGCTTGTTAAGGTAATTACACAGGGGAAAGGATAATGTACTGGGAACAATTCAGAAGAATCTGATTTGTGGTGAGGGGAGAGAGATAAAAGCTCATTTAGGAACGACATGAACATGTTGCGTAGGTAGCTGTTTATCGGTAAATATCTCCACTGAGATTAAGAAAAGCAGTAGCTTAATAAATTAAGTACTTCCTGGTATGGGTACTGTAGTGGTAACTCCCCAAAGAATCTGGATTGTGGTGAGGGAACAGAGAAAAAAGCACATTTAGGACCTGCACTTTCGAAGGGGGTAGGCAGCTGTATATCAGGGAGTAAACCTTCTGAGAATAAAAACAGCTGGAGCTTGTTAAGGTAATTACACAGGGGAAAGGATAATGTACTGGCATCTCCTCAGAAAAATCTGATTTGTGGTGAGGGGAGAGAGATAAATGCTCATTTAGGAACGACATGAACATGCTGCGTAGGTAGCTGTTTATCAGTAAATATCTCCACTGAGATTAAGAAAAGCAGTAGCTTAATAAATTAAGTACTTCCTGGTATGGTTACTGTACTGATAACTCCCCAAAAGAATCTGGATTGTGGTTGGGGAACAGAGAAAAAAGCTCATTTAGGACCTGCACTTACGAAGGGGGTAGGCAGCTGTATATCAGGGAGTAAACCTTCTGAGAATAAAAACAACTGGAGCTTGTTAAGGTAATTACACAGGGGAAAGGATAATGTACTGGGAAATCCTCAGAATAATCTGATTTGTTTTGAGGGGAGAGAGATAAAAGCTCATTTAGGAACGACATGAACATGCTGCGTAGGTAGCTGTTTATCAGTAAATATCTCCACTGAGATTAAGAACAGCAGTAGCTTAATAAATTAAGTACTTCCTGGTATGGTTACTGTACTGGTAACTCCCCAAAGAATCTGGATTGTGGTGAGGGAACAGAGAAAAAAGCTCATTTAGGACCTGCACTTTCGAAGGGGGTAGGCAGCTGTATATCAGGGAGTAAACCTTCTGAGAATAAAAAAAGCTGGAGCTTGTTAAGGTAATTACACAGGGGAAAGGATAATGTACTGGGAACTCCTCAGAAGCATCTGATTTGTGGTGAGGGGAGAGAG
>NW_025960098.1:0-33659 GCF_023159225.1 Perognathus longimembris pacificus | reverse complement strand
CACTTAGCTCCAACCAACAGATAGTTCAGAGTAGAGCTGAGTGCCAGCCTTGAGCAAAAGCTCAGTGCCCAGGCCCTGAGTTCAAGCCCCAGGTCTGTCAAAACAAAAAGTCATTTTTATGTTCCAGACTTCCTTGAAGCCCATAGTTTGAAACGATATATGGAAGGGAAAACAATCACTCACCAAAGCTCAATAGCTTGTAGAGCTGCTGTGTCATTCTATTGCATGTCCTACCAGACACGTATAAAATGTGCTTTGCTTGGCCAAAGAGCTATCCACAACTCCCTGCTCAAACACCTGATGACAGTGGACATTCATTTCAATGGGAACAAGTTAGTCTTTCAATTTTCCTTCTGTTGTACTCGTTACAATGTGGCCAGATTTACACTCTCTCTGTGAAATGCATTGGATTTCTCAGTCAATATTGGCTACAATATTAGTAATTTCTCAAGATCTTGCCTGTTATTTAAATGCAGACACAAAACTCACAGACTCCTCATGGTGTCCATTTCAGTTTCAACATAGAACCATCATCATTTTACCAAAGACCAACTTTCTTACAGCATAGTTTCTATAAATAATGCACAAAAAAATACTCTGCATATGCAAATTCAACCAATTACAGATTGTACATCTTTAAGGGAAAAGCAGTGCATCTGTACTAAAACACATTCACACTGTTTTCTTGTCATAATGCCCTATAACATGGTATAAAATCTAGCTACACATTATTTCAATTATATTACTTACTGTAAGCAATCTAGAGAAGACAAAGTATATGAAGGATGTTTGTAGTTTATATGCAAGTATTATACTCTTTTATATCAAAAGAACTTCATTAGCCACATGGGTTGTAGAGCCAACCCACTTCAGATACTAAGGGACATTGTAATTTGGGGGAAAGTTATGTTGCAGATACTATTTGGCCAGCTAAACATTAACTGCTCAACAAAACTCTAGTGTTAACAATAACTATATTAAAAAGTTAATGGCAGCAGCAACTTGTTGACAAGACTCTATGTGCGTATGTGTGAAGAATAAAAGCTCAAAGGAGCAAGGTGCCAGTGGCTCATGTCTGTAATCCTCAAGAGAATGATTTCTGAGAATCAAGGTTCAAAGAAAGCATGCACCAGAAAGTCTCTTATCTAAAATTAATCACCAAAAAATCAGGAAACAGAGCTGTGGTTCAAGTGGTAGACCACTATCCTTGAGTGCAAAGGCTAAGGGATAGCACTCAGGACCTCAGTACAAGCCCTGGTGCTGGCAACAAAAAGTATAAAAGCACAAAGAAAAATGAAAAAATGCACAGAAACATGTCAAAAACTGGGATGACTTAAAGGCTTAAAAAAATCTCAGACTTTAAGGCAGACGGATGGGGTGAGAGATGTTGATGTTTGTGATGTATGATATCACAGTGTGCATTTCCCCAACTTCCTAGTGCGAACTGATTAAGGAATGGGTTCCTCAAGTTCAGTGAGGAACACTGAGCTCTTTGGGAAGAAAAGGGAGAAGGAAGAGGAGGAAAAGAGGTGAGAAAAGTGGGAGAAGAGGCGAGAGGAACCGATAACAAAGAAGACTATCTAGACATATATTCTGACTCCCAGTTATACCATAATGTACAAGCTAGAGCTTGATACAATTTACTCAATTAGAGTAAATATGATCATTGTATTTTATAACGTGTGAATATATTTTAAATACAAGAATTAAAGCTTCATGTCCATAATGAAGAACAGAATGCCTATAAATTGAAATTATAATTTTTTTTTTTTACATTTTAGGTGTCAAAGCCTATAAGTATGCCCTTATAACAAAAACTGCATGAATCTAGTGATCAATGTAAGGAACACATTATGAAGGGAAATGAATACATTTCAACTACCATTCATGAAGAGAATAAGGCCTTCAACTGAAGAGGCAGTGACATCTCTGGATGCAATGACGTCAGAAGTGTCATTGCAATTCCAAATTATCCTGTACTCATATAAATTCCAAATTTTGAGGGGAAGAAGTTCCACAGTAAGTTGAATGACAGTATTAATTCCACTTATTCTAGCTGTTGGAATACTAGCCCAAAGTTCATGGCTGTGGCTGTATCTACTATACACAAGTGCAACATTGACTGCATTTCAGGTATCTTAGAGCTGATGGGTTGGAGAAACTATTTGCTTTCTCTACTGATTTTGTCCATCACCAAAGAAGACAAGGGATAGCTCGCAATTCAATTGGGAAGAAACTGGTGGAGCAGTGAACTCCTATTTAGCTCAGTTCCTCCTATCTCCACGTAAGAATCACCATTGTTAACACAAATTGGGGAGGGATGGGGGCATTGTGAAATTCCATGGCACTTTAAACCACCCCACCAAACTTCACCCATCTTGGCAAGCCAGGTTAGGTAGCAATGCTTCTAGGTGTAGCCAGTCATATCCTGGGTTTCAGGTTTCAGCCTGCAGCTCAGTCATCCATAAACAGTTTTCACATTCTCCACTTCCACCAAACCACCCCAGAGAGTCTCTAACGTGGTAAGGAGGGCACCCAAACAGTTTTTCATGATAGGTCTTGGATGGCTTCCATGTGGGTCATGTCACAGAGTTGATTTTACACCCTTAAAAAGCAATCAGAAGCAGAGCACACTGTGGCCTTGAAAGAATGCTTGCTCCCACACATCGAATAAGCTACAGTGAATTGAAACTCCATGTAGTATTGGTATCCTTTTACATAATTACCAACGGAATTACTACAGTGAGAAAGGGAAAGGAAGCCGGACATCGTGGCACACTTCTGTTTCCCAGATACTGGGGAACAGAGGTAGGGAGGAGCACAGTCTTGAGACCACCTGATCAAATGAAAAGCAGGGGAGGGAGGGGAGGAGGAGTTAAAGGGGAAGAAGAGTGAAAAGGGCAGAGGAAAAGGGAGAAAGGTGGAAGAGATAGAGGAAGGGGAGGGCTGGCCAGCCCAAAAGACTATCCAAAGATAACTCAAAAGCCAAAAAAAAAAAAAAAAAAGGAACTGGAGGAGTGGCTTAAATGAAGCAAGGAAAAGGCCTCAAGTTCCAAGCCAAGCATCACAGAGCAAGAATTGGAAGAATTAGCTTCTTCATTTGTAAACAAGGCAGACAAAAGAGAAGAAACAAGAACACCCCTTCAAAAGGCAACTTGTCCTTGTCCACTCTCAGCAGAAAAGTCACTGAGCATGTCATGTCCAGCCTTTTGGATTCAGTAGGCCTGAGAAAGACTTACTGGGGATATTCGTGGGGGCACCCTCATCACTGTGCCCTGATCTGTGTCACAGGAAGTGGAGAATATCTGCCATTTTCATTTCCATAACATTCACCATCTCAAGTTGCTTATTCAAGTTTCTTAAGGTAAAACTGTTTCTGTTCTCTGTATCATTGAAAATGTATACAGCAAGACATGGAGTTTTATATGCTCAAATCCACTGGATTAGCAAAGGAACACAAAGGCTCTGACACCAGGGGGAAGAGTGCTCTATCTCAAAGCAAGCATGAACATTTATGTCCATCACCATACTGGGGCGTCCTCAATCCATCACCAGGATCTGTACTGCTCCCACTTGGGAATGAGGGGTACTTGCGCTTGTTGGCATTTACTCCCACTTTGTAAATAGTCATTTCATAAGTATATAGGATAGCTTAAGAAGTATCTACTTTCTGTGTATGCTCATACTAGGGCTTGACCTCAGGGCCTGGGCATTGCCCCTTAACTTTTTCGCTCATGGCTGGCTTTCTATCATTTGAGCCACAGCTCTACTTTGGCTTTTTGGTGGCTATTGAAGGTGAGAGACTCATGGAAGTTCCTGCCTAGGCTGGCTTTGAATCCCAACCTTCAGATTGCAATCTCCTAAGAAGCTAGAATTATAACTGAGCCACCACCAGATGGCTTCTAGTCTCACTTTTTACCTGTAGCTGTTAAACACTCCACACAAGAAGTTCTCAACTTTATTCTCACTATTCATAGAGTAGAGTAGACTATCATCATATAGAACAGGCTGTCCATTCTATATTAAAAATCATGTTTAGAAAGTGGCTCAGGGAGTAGAGCTGAAGAGCTCAGGGACAGAGCCCGGGCCCAGAGTTCAAGCACCATGACCAAGAAAAAAAATATCATGTTTCTTTCATTTGGAATATCAGCAGATCAGCTACCAGTGTACCTTTATCTACCTATCCATCAATTCTTAGAACTTCAAAAGGCAACCAACAAACTTTGTATCCATTCCTACAGATTTTCTCAGGAGCCATATTTTCTTCTATTATGAATTTCTGAAACATAAGTATAGTTTTCTTTCTCTACCACCAAACCATTTAAACAACTTCCCATATTGTAAACATTTCAGAGATTTAGGTTATATGCTCCAAAATGTACTCCTCTTGATTTTGCTTATGCCACATGAAAGTCCTTTTCAAATTAACATTTGGTGTCATCTTCATGGAACTAGAAACTCCATGAGGATACAGGGCAAGTCTGCCTCATTTGCCCCCCCCCAAAAAAAAATCCCAAAATCTGGTACTGTTTAGAATTTATGCTAGGTAGAGAATTGACTAAGATGCTAAGTCGTTATTGCCCAGCTCTTACTTACAATGATATGACCAGTTTGTAAAAAGCCATATGTGGAAATGATTTGCACAAGATTTTGTAACATGTTAATGAAAAAGCCAAGGTGGCTTTCTTAATTTCCTATTTTTCATGGATGACACCACAGAGGTTTTTATACCTGTTTGCATTTCCTTAGCCTCAGGTCCTCAGCTCCTCCCACTATCCCCCAGATCCACCCATACCTAATGAGCCACTCCTACTCACTACCTGTCTACTTCCCCTTTACCCCCAGAGAGAGAAGCTGCCACCTGGATAAGGTGCAGACACCATGTAGCTCCCTCTCCCATGGGAACTATGGCCCCACTAATAAACCTCCTTTTGAACCTTCTTCTCCTGTCTGTGATGATCTCTGCATGGTCCTCTGGGATGGCCGGGACATATCTTTTCAACACCTAATAGGCTGAGGAGGCCAATGGTACTGATGAATGAGTTCTTATCACTTGAATGGTGTATCCATTCCCATCGTTCTTCATTGGCTGGACAGAGAAACCTTTCTGTAAATATGCCTGCTTTATGCATACTTCATGGAAGATCCAAAGAACACAACCTGAAGTAGAATTCTGTACCCATAGTGAAGAGCCAAGTTACTTTCTTAGAGACAGTCAGGTATGACAGGGATCAAGCCACAAATAGCAGCTGTTATTTCCTTGTCTCTGCCATTGCTAATGCAAATCTGCTAAACATAGCTTTGATGAATTATTTGGGGTTCTTAAAAGCAAATTTTCTTTTGGTATTCTAGAGTGTTTCTTGATCTTACAAAAAAGGTACATATACCTTTCTACTGAGGACAAAGATGATATAATAATGACTGTCCAACTTTATGTTATAAATATCACTGTATAAATAAATCTGATTTGAATAGGTCTACGAGTCAGATGGAGAAGACACTCATTTTGGTAAACATCTCATATTGAAGCTGTAAAGACACTCTTTACTAAGTCCTTGCCCAATAAATCCAAGTCTTTCTACCCGGTATACTTTAGTCTAAATGGTCTGTTTCCCCTGTCATTTTGGTGAACACTTTGGAGACAAAACTAGGTATCATGAAAAACCCCAAATTCCACTGCTACAACACCAAGAGATACTGACATGCAAGATTATCTTTATAAATGATGTACAGATGTTTAACTAACCGCCATGTACATTAGCTTTAGGTTCTGAGCAACTTTTGCAACATTTCCCACTTGTTCCTCTGTGGAGCAGAGGAAGGAATGTAAGAAAAAGACTAGTGAACTGTGGGTGCAGGTTTAGTGGTATGAGAATTTGCCTAGTCTTTCTGAGAACCTTACCAAAAAAAAAAAAAACCAACACAAAAAACAGAAGTAATACTTAAGCTCTAAACACTAATATGCCAAACAATTTACATAAATCATACAAAGGAGAAGGAATTTCTAGTCTTTTTATTCCCTGGTGAAAAAATGAAGTGCATTCATTTGATCACAGTCACACCATTATTTAGTATTAGATCTAGGATTCCAGCTCTAAGATTGCAGTCTAGACATATCCAGCTCATTATGGATTCCTTATTAGGCTTCTAGCTCTGGAGTCCCACTGCCCAGGGGACAAATGCTAAGATTGCTAGCACTTAAAACTCTCCTAGTTATAGAAAGTAAATCACAAAGAGCCTCTCCTACTGTGAGAAGCCAATCGATAAATCGTCCTCAAAGCCTTCCCACAGAGGCTACCTGGGAAAACCCCAGTAAGACCTGAGTTCTAGCAGAAGCCATCAGTGAGTACAAACAACACAAATTTGCTTCTTTGCTACCGACCCTTGGCTCTGAGACTCAGCCTAGCATCAAGAGTGTCAACTTGAATGGATGGACATGTGTCCACAGGAACTGAGTTGAGGTCACACTTGTCTCACTCTGTCCTGCAAACAGATGTCTGGGTGACAAGTCTTAGTCACACATGGCGAACAGAGGTTCCAGCCAAATCAGGTGGGAAGTGCCATATCTTCTTTCTAAGCCTTAGCGGGGAAGCTGGCAAACATTGTATCTCCCATGCCTTACGCTGCTTTGCTACTATGGGACTTCCTAAACAAATTAAAACTGATAATGGTCCAAGATATGTTGGACAAACTTTTCAAACATTTTGCAAATCTTACCAAATTGTTCACTCTACAGGAATCCCCTATAATCCTCATGGTCAAGGAATTGTCAAACGGGCCAACGGTTTGTTAAAACACCAAATTTCTAAATTAAAAGTGGGGGGAACTATACCCCTTCTCTCCTGTTAATATACTTTCTCATACTTTATTCATACAAAATTTTTTAAATTTGGATTTCAATGGCCATTCTGCAGCACAGCGGTTCTGGGAAAAGAGAGAGCAAATTGGATTTCAATGGCCATTCCGCAGCACAGCGGTTCTGGGAAAAGAGAGAGCAAAGAGCTTTTGCCCAAGTTAAGTGAAAAGATCCTTTAACAAGTGCTTGGCACAGGCCCGATCCGGTACTGACATGGGGTTGAGGACATGTCTGTGTTTTTCCACAGGATGAAAATGATGCCCGCTGGCTACCTGAGCGTTGTGTTCGGATTGTGGAAACTCATCAGAATGGTACAAGCGCTGACCCACTGGGCTTATGTGCCAGATCCACAGATTGTGCACCCTGCGAGCTGGGAGGGAGCTGAGGTGTTTGTCCATGTCAACAGATCAGCGTACGGTACAGCTCCAGACCCTTTTGTCCAGCACGTTAAGATGGGAGATTTTGCAGCTTCTGGCATTGGAACCCCTTTATGTTTTACAACTGACTCCAACAGTTATATTCCAGGCTGTACTGTGATGCAATCCATAAAATATAGAATTTGGATTCCTGATAATAGTCAAGTATATAATATACAAATGGCTTCATTGCCTACTGGGTTTCCTGTACATGCCAATTCTACCTCGTCCTTCATGATACCTCGCTGCATCAACTCCTCTCAAATTGTAGAATCCACGGGAGAACTGGACCCCGTAAAGTGTAGACACGATCACCCTTTTATAACCAATATTTCAGGAACTAATTCTCAGCTGATGGACTGGTCTGGAGCTAATCTCACCAATAAGTTCAACCCAGGTCTGTGGTGGATGAATGGACGCCCTCAACACCATGTCTGGATGTTAGTGGCTGCTCTGAATAATATCTCCTGGCCCACTTCTACTTCTTTAAAAAAAATATTATGAGTTGTGTAACACCCCCTTATGCTATTATGTATGGACCTTTTAATATTTCTATAGGAGCCATGTACTTTGATGTTACCTGCACTAACTGTTCTTTTACAAATTGCTTGTATAGTGGTCTTACTGATTCTGTAATTATTATTAAGCAACCACCATTTGTTATGCTTCCTGTAAACTTATCTGAAGCTTGGTATAAAGAAACAGGTATTCAAGTGTTAAAACATTTAAAAGAACTTATGCGCCCTAGACGATTTGTAGGGCTATTATTAGCAGGAATTTTAGCCTTTATTGCTTTAGCTGCCTCTGCTGCAGTGGCTACTGTGGCTTTAACACAAAATGTGCAGACAGCTCACCATGTTAATCAGCTTGCTCATAATACCACGCAAGCCCTGCACTTTCAAGGCAGGATTGATGATAAGGTAGAACAAAATTAGAAGCATTATATGAATCTGTGTTGTCACTGGGAGAACAAATTCGTGCCTTACAAACTTTGCAATGGGTACGCTGTCATGCTGTGTTTGACTTTTTTCCTGTGACCCTCCATAAGTATAATGGGTCGAGCTATCCTTGGGAACAAGTTGTAGCACATCTAAATGGTATTTGGCACCATAATAACTTGTCCTTAGATCTCTTTCAACTCCATAGACAAATAGCCGGACTAGAACAGGCCCCGCCCTTGGACTTTAAAGTGGCAGAAACAGCAAAAGAACTGTTTGAACAACTTCAACAGTATGTCCCTTCCTTATCTAATGTTAAGGGGCTGCTAATGACATTGCTCGGCCCAGGGATACTTTTGCTGATGGCTTGCCTATGTCTTCCTTGCATTGTACGCATATTGCAAAACTCTTTCATGAGTTTAGCCAGCCAGCTCCATAAGGTCAAGCTCCAAGTAAATGAATTTCCCCCGAGAGGAACCGCAGCCAGAGACGGGTATGAGGCAGTGCCAGCCTAGACCGACCTAAGACAGGGCCTTCAGCACTGCTCTGAAGTTGTTCCCTAAGACGGGTAAGGAAGGCTGAGGTACTCACCCCACCTAAGACAGGCGGGTTCGCTTCTTTTAATAAAAAGACGGGGGAACTGTCGGGAGCCGAGATAGCAGCTAAGCTCATCCTGACCTGTGGCTGTGCCGATGTCGCCAAGATGTCGGGAGCCAAACTTGCACCTAGGTTCATTATCACCTCTGGCTGTGCTGTTACCGCCAGGATATGCTAAAGGCAAAGTCCACAGCGACTGTCCGGAATTGCTTTGTTACCTTGTGTTTACTGTAATCAAATGTTGTAAACTTCAAAGCCTCTTTGTGTTCTGGAATTTTAACAACCCTATGCTATTCCCTGGTTCCAAAACTGCATATAAGCTGGAAGTTAAGAATAAACTGTTGCTGCAGTCTTGAGGTTCAACCTTGCGGCTGCAGACCTCCCGTACCCCATCTTTGTCTCTTGTCTTTTTTCTCTTGCCTTATTTTTCCTTTTCCGTATCCCTGCCGCCACTCAGTCAGGATTCTTGTCCCCCTGCTGGCTGGCCCGGCAGGAGGGATGTGCGGCTCTACACATCCTGTGCATCCCCGAAGGCCTGTGAGAACTAGTGAGAACTTACAGCAAACCCCCAAGGGGCCCTGTGCCCTTTTGGCTATGGCAACTCCAGTTGGAACACTGGCTCAAGTCAGCAGGAGGCGACTAGTACCTGGCCATGTCACAGAGCTCCAAACCATATGGGCACTGCCCAGAGGCTTCCCAGCACCCCAGATGCAAATGCACTGTTAGTGAGGCACCAGGAGGCCCTGCTGGCCTGTGAGCACCAACTGCCTACCTATAAGCAGCCTCACTACCCCTCCCTTAAGGCTGTTCCTGTTGGAATGCAAATGAAAGCACACATCAACAAAGTGGGCAAGGAATGGAGAAACAAAACATCCGGCCACCCCCTGGAGGCTTTTCTGCATAGTGGGTCGCATATGTGCAGTCCTTCCTGCTCAGAAAAACACAGGGCTGCTGCCTAGCAAGCCAGGCAAGGTCTTCAGGTGGTCTTGGCCAAGGGGGCAGAGGCCGTTTCCAGACCAATCGGATGTCAGTCATAAAACCAGAAGGCAGGAAATGAGTGCCGCTTCCCTCCTACCTTTGTCACAAACCTCCTGTGCACAGAAAAGGAGCAGAGGGGCTTGGGCACAGAGCAGGCAGACAACAGATTAGATAAATGGGGATTGGTGTTCACCAGAGGACTGAGAGATCCCAGGTGTGCAGAGGGTGAGAGCAGAGGGAGATTTGGAGAAGATAAGAAGGGCTAGGCCAGGGTGAGGCAGTTGTAATTTCCCCAGAAGAAGTGAAGAGGTGCATGGGGAGGTGTGCAGCCTGTGAACCTCAAGAGGAGGAGGGGGAAATGGGGAAGCAGAGGCAGAGGCAAAGAGGCAGTGACGCAGAGGCATGTGTGAGTTGAAAGCAGTCCAGAGCAGCAAGGCAGGGACAGGAGGGCTAGGAGAGAGAACTCGGAGGGAGTTATCAGCAAAGGAGGTATGTGTGCAGGGGACAAGCCTCAGGAACAGAGCTGCAGATGGCAGGTGGTGGCTAGGAAGGCCAGGTTGGGCGCCCCACCACCCTGGGACCAAGTAGAAGGGAGTAGAGGCAAGGGATTCTGGGGCACAGGCCTGCCCCATTCTCTGCGCGCAGCGCTGGGCTTTAGGGTGTAGACCTGAGGGGTAACGAATGCCATCCTTGGTTGGGGCACTACTGGGGCGTAATCATGTGGTCCTGTTACATTGACATTTCTGCCTTGATTGCTTTCCCGAAGAGTTTGTTGCTACCCAGGTCTCCGAAGCTGCATGGTTCAGGGAATGGGAGACTGGTGAGGACAGCAGGGGGAGACCCAAGTGCCAATGGACTGTCCAGTAAGCAGCGCTGGGCTCCTTAGCCACACCCACCACGAGAACAACACCCTGGACTTGAGCAAGTAGGACACAGTCCTTGAAAACCCCTTAGCACCTTCCAAGCCACTGTGTACTGGGTGCGCTCACGTGTGCGTGTGTGTGCCCCTGCTTGCCTACATGCGTGTGTTCCTGATGCTGTACAAGAGTGTGCTTCCTAAGCCTAAGTCTGCCTATGTGCAAATAGGTATGTGGATGTAGATCCAGGAGGACCCGGCACAGTGTGTTATAGTGAGCATGTGGGGGTGGCGGGGAGGAAGAGAGAGAAAGAGAGAGAGAGAGAGTCGGCTCGCCTGTGAGGAATTTTTTGTTCATGTGCGGTTGCATGAGTGTGTCAGGTATGAGGTTGGACAGAGGGAGTTCAAAGTGTTTACACGTTACTTGTTTTTTGAAGTTCCCGGAAACCAATCATATGGCGCAGGCTCCCCTCTTGTGCTGTCCTCTACACAAAGGTCTCCGTACTTGATGCCAAGCTGCCTCTGCTCTTGGAGATCTGCATGACAGTGATGATGCTGCCTATGAATATCATTGCTGGGTGCTAGTGTGCCTTGGTCACGGCAGGGAAGGGTCAGATATCCCTTTCCCTGGTGTCTTAGCAGAGCTTCCTGAAGGAGCCTAAAACTTATGGCTGTGAGCCACGGGCACCAGGATTGCCAGCTCCTGCCTCTAGCCAGTATAATCCTTGGCTGCTCAATAGCAGGAAGTAGCAGGCAGGGATCTGGGCCAGAGAGGCCAAGGCAAGCGGGAAGACAAGAGTTAAGCAGACACTAGCGCAGAAAGGAGAAGCCCAGATTCGCTGACCTGCTAATCTTGTATCTCCCTTATGCTCTGAGCAAGAGAGATAAGGTTGATTGTGAGAGAGGTGGCGGATCCGTACACCAGCCACTTCCAGGACTGGCAAGGGCAGAGGCGGTGGGGAGGTGTGTCACACGGGTTCAACCAGGATGTGGGAAGTTGGAGCAGGAGGGGAGGTGGAAAGTGTATTTGCCTAGGACCCTGGCCCAAGCCGTTCCCAACAGAATGGTCAGGGGAGGGATGTGCGGCTCTACACATCCTGTGCATCCCCGAAGGCCTGTGAGAACTAGTGAGAACTTACAGCAAACCCCCAAGGGGCCCTGAGCCCTTTTTGCTATGGCAACTCCAGTTGGAACACTGGCTCAAGTCAGCAGGAGGCGCCTAGTACCTGGCCATGTCACAGAGCTCCAAACCATATGGGCACTGCCCAGAGGCTTCCCAGCACCCCAGGTGCAAATGCACTGTTAGTGAGGCACCAGGAGGCCCTGCTGGCCTGTGAGCACCAACTGCCTACCTCTAAGCAGCCTCACTACCCCTCCCTTAAGGCTGTTCCTGTTGGAATGCAAATGAAAGCACACATCAACAAAGTGGGCAAGGAATGGAGAAACAAAACATCCGGCCACCCCCTGGAGGCTTTTCTGCATAGTGGGTCGCATATGTGCAGTCCTTCGTGCTCAGAAAAACCCAGGGCTGCTGCCTAGCAAGCCAGGCAAGGTCTTCAGGTGGTCTTGGCCAAGGGGGCAGAGGCCGTTTCCAGACCAATCGGATGTCAGTCATAAAACCAGAAGGCAGGAAATGAGTGCCGCTTCCCTCCTACCTTTGTCACAAACCTCCTGTGCACAGAAAAGGAGCAGAGGGGCTTGGGCACAGAGCAGGCAGACAACAGATTAGATAAATGGGGATTGGTGTTCACCAGAGGACTGAGAGATCCCAGGTGTGCAGAGGGTGAGAGCAGAGGGAGATTTGGAGAAGATAAGAAGGGCTAGGCCAGGGTGAGGCAGTTGTAATTTCCCCAGAAGAAGTGCAGAGGTGCATGGGGAGGTGTGCAGCCTGTGAACCTCAAGAGGAGGAGGGGGAAATTGGGAAGCAGAGGCAGAGGCAAAGAGGCAGTGACGCAGAGGCATGTGTGAGTTGAAAGCAGTCCAGAGCAGCAAGGCAGGGACAGGAGGGCTAGGAGAGAGAACTCGGAGGGAGTTATCAGCAAAGGAGGTATGTGTGCAGGGGAAAAGCCTCAGGAACAGAGCTGCAGATGGCAGGTGGTGGCTAGGAAGGCCACGTTGGGCGCCCCACCACCCTGGGACCAAGTAGAAGGGAGAAGAGGCAAGGGATTCTGGGGCACAGGCCTGCCCCATTCTCTGCGCGCAGCGCTGGGCTTTAGGGTGTAGACCTGAGGGGTAACGAATGCCATCCTTGGTTGGGGCACTACTGGGGCGTAATCATGTGGTCCTGTTACATTGACATTTCTGCCTTGATTGCTTTCCCGAAGAGTTTGTTGCTACCCAGGTCTCCGAAGCTGCATGGTTCAGGGAATGGGAGACTGGTGAGGACAGCAGGGGGAGACCCAAGTGCCAATGGACTGTCCAGTAAGCAGCGCTGGGCTCCTTAGCCACGCCCACCACGAGAACAACACCCTGGACTTGAGCAAGTAGGACACAGTCCTCGAAAACCCCTTAGCACCTTCCAAGCCACTGTGTACTGGGTGCGCTCACGTGTGCGTGTGTGTGCCCCTGCTTGCCTACATGCGTGTGTTCCTGATGCTGTACAAGAGTGTGCTTCCTAAGCCTAAGTCTGCCTATGTGCAAATAGGTATGTGGATGTAGATCCAAGAGGACCCGGCACAGTGTGTTATAGTGAGCATGTGGGGGTGGCGGGGAGGAAGAGAGAGAAAGAGAGAGAGAGAGAGTCGGCTCGCCTGTGAGGAATTTTTTGTTCATGTGCGGTTGCATGAGTGTGTCAGGTATGAGGTTGGACAGAGGGAGTTCAAAGTGTTTACACGTTACTTGTTTTTTGAAGTTCCCGGAAACCAATCATATGGCGAAGGCTCCCCTCTTGTGCTGTCCTCTACACAAAGGTCTCCGTACTTGATGCCAAGCTGCCTCTGCTCTTGGAGATCTGCATGACAGTGATGATGCTGCCTATGAATATCATTGCTGGGTGCTAGTGTGCCTTGGTCACGGCAGGGAAGGGTCAGATATCCCTTTCCCTGGTGTCTTAGCAGAGCTTCCTGAAGGAGCCTAAAACTTATGGCTGTGAGCCACGGGCACCAGGATTGCCAGCTCCTGCCTCTAGCCAGTATAATCCTTGGCTGCTCAATAGCAGGAAGTAGGAGGCAGGGATCTGGGCCAGAGAGGCCAAGGCAAGCGGGAAGACAAGAGTTAAGCAGACACTAGCGCAGAAAGGAGAAGCCCAGATTCGCTGACCTGCTAATCTTGTATCTCCCTTATGCTCTGAGCAAGAGAGATGAGGTTGATTGTGAGAGAGGTGGCGGATCCATACACCAGCCACTTCCAGGACTGGCAAGGGCAGAGGCGGTGGGGAGGTGTGTCACACGGGTTCAACCAGGATGTGGGAAGATGGAGCAGGAGGGGAGGTGGAAAGTGTATTTGCCTAGGACCCTGGCCCAAGCCGTTCCCAGCAGAATGGTCAGGGGAGGGATGTGCGGCTCTACACATCCTGTGCATCCCCGAAGGCCTGTGAGAACTAGTGAGAACTTACAGCAAACCCCCAAGGGGCCCTGTGCCCTTTTGGCTATGGCAACTCCAGTTGGAACACTGGCTCAAGTCAGCAGGAGGCGCCTAGTACCTGGCCATGTCACAGAGCTCCAAACCATATGGGCACTGCCCAGAGGCTTCCCAGCACCCCAGTTGCAAATGCACTGTTAGTGAGGCACCAGGAGGCCCTGCTGGCCTGTGAGCACCAACTGCCTACCTCTAAGCAGCCTCACTACCCCTCCCTTAAGGCTGTTCCTGTTGGAATGCAAATGAAAGCACACATCAACAAAGTGGGCAAGGAATGGAGAAACAAAACATCCGGCCACCCCCTGGAGGCTTTTCTGCATAGTGGGTCGCATATGTGCAGTCCTTCGTGCTCAGAAAAACACAGGGCTGCTGCCTAGCAAGCCAGGCAAGGTCTTCAGGTGGTCTTGGCCAAGGGGGCAGAGGCCGTTTCCAGACCAATCGGATGTCAGTCATAAAACCAGAAGGCAGGAAAGGAGTGCCGCTTCCCTCCTACCTTTGTCACAAACCTCCTGTGCACAGAAAAGGAGCAGAGGGGCTTGGGCACAGAGCAGGCAGACAACAGATTAGATAAATGGGGATTGGTGTTCACCAGAGGACTGAGAGATCCCAGGTGTGCAGAGGGTGAGAGCAGAGGGAGATTTGGGGAAGATAAGAAGGGCTAGGCCAGGGTGAGGCAGTTGTAATTTCCCCAGAAGAAGTGAAGAGGTCCATGGGGAGGTGTGCAGCCTGTGAACCTCAAGAGGAGGAGGGGGAAATTGGGAAGCAGAGGCAGAGGCAAAGAGGCAGTGACGCAGAGGCATGTGTGAGTTGAAAGCAGTCCAGAGCAGCAAGGCAGGGACAGGAGGGCAAGGAGAGAGAACTCGGAGGGAGTTATCAGCAAAGGAGGTATGTGTGCAGGGGACAAGCCTCAGGAACTCAGCTGCAGATGGCAGGTGGTGGCTAGGAAGGCCAGGTTGGGCGCCCCACCACCCTGGGACCAAGTAGAAGGGAGAAGAGGCAAGGGATTCTGGGACACAGGCCTGCCCCATGCTCTGCGCGCAGCGCTGGGCTTTAGGGTGTAGACCTGAGGGGTAACGAATGCCATCCTTGGTTGGGGCACTACTGGGGCGTAATCATGTGGTCCTGTTACATTGACATTTCTGCCTTGATTGCTTTCCCGAAGAGTTTGTTGCTACCCAGGTCTCCGAAGCTGCATGGTTCAGGGAATGGGAGACTGGTGAGGACAGCAGGGGGAGGCCCAAGTGCCAATGGACTGTCCAGTAAGCAGCGCTGGGCTCCTTAGCCACGCCCACCACGAGAACAACACCCTGGACTTGAGCAAGTAGGACACAGTCCTCGAAAACCCCTTAGCACCTTCCAGGCCACTGTGTACTGGGTGCGCTCACGTGTGCGTGTGTCTGCCCCTGCTTGCCTACATGCGTGTGTTCCTGATGCTGTACAAGAGTGTGCTTTCTAAGCCTAAGTCTGCATATGTGCAAATAGGTATGTGGATGTAGATCCAGGAGGACCCGGCACAGTGTGTTATAGTGAGCATGTGGGGGTGGCGGGGAGGAAGAGAGAGAAAGAGAGAGAAACAGAGTCGGCTCGCCTGTGAGGAATTTTTTGTTCATGTGCGGTTGCATGAGTGTGTCAGGTATGAGATTGGACAGAGGGAGTTCAAAGTGTTTACACGTTACTTGTTTTTGGAAGTTCCCGGAAACCAATCATATGGCGAAGGCTCCCCTCTTGTGCTGTCCGCTACACAAAGGTCTCCGTACTTGATGCCAAGCTGCCTCTGCTCTTGGAGATCTGCATGACAGTGATGATGCTGCCTATGAATATCATTGCTGGGTGCTAGTGTGCCTTGGTCACGGCAGGGAAGGGTCAGATATCCCTTTCCCTGGTGTCTTAGCAGAGCTTCCTGAAGGAGCCTAAAACATATGTCTGTGAGCCACGGGCACCAGGATTGCCAGCTCCTGCCTCTAGCCAGTATAATCCTTGGCTGCTCAATAGCAGGAAGTAGCAGGCAGGGATCTGGGCCAGAGAGGCCAAGGCAAGCGGGAAGACAAGAGTTAAGCAGACACTAGCGCAGAAAGGAGATGCCCAGATTCGCTGACCTGCTAACCTTGTATCTCCCTTATGCTCTGAGCAAGAGAGATGAGGTTGATTGTGAGAGAGGTGGCGGATCCATACACCAGCCACTTCCAGGACTGGCAAGGGCAGAGGCGGTGGGGAGGTGTGTCACACGGGTTCAACCAGGATGTGGGAAGATGGAGCAGGAGGGGAGGTGGAAAGTGTATTTGCCTAGGACCCTGGCCCAAGCCGTTCCCAGCAGAATGGTCAGGGGAGGGATGTGCGGCTCTACACATCCTGTGCATCCCCGAAGGCCTGTGAGAACTAGTGAGAACTTACAGCAAACCCCCAAGGGGCCCTGTGCCCTTTTGGCTATGGCAACTCCAGTTGGAACACTGGCTCAAGTCAGCAGGAGGCGCCTAGTACCTGGCCATGTCACAGAGCTCCAAACCATATGGGCACTGCCCAGAGGCTTCCCAGCACCCCAGGTGCAAATGCACTGTTAGTGAGGCACCAGGAGGCCCTGCTGGCCTGTGAGCACCAACTGCCTACCTCTAAGCAGCCTCACTACCCCTCCCTTAAGGCTGTTCCTGTTGGAATGCAAATGAAAGCACACATCAACAAAGTGGGCAAGGAATGGAGAAACAAAACATCCGGCCACCCCCTGGAGGCTTTTCTGCATAGTGGGTCGCATATGTGCAGTCCTTCCTGCTCAGAAAAACACAGGGCTGCTGCCTAGCAAGCCAGGCAAGGTCTTCAGGTGGTCTTGGCCAAGGGGGCAGAGGCCGTTTCCAGACCAATCGGATGTCAGTCATAAAACCAGAAGGCAGGAAAGGAGTGCCGCTTCCCTCCTACCTTTGTCACAAACCTCCTGTGCACAGAAAAGGAGCAGAGGGGCTTGGGCACAGAGCAGGCAGACAACAGATTAGATAAATGGGGATTGGTGTTCACCAGAGGACTGAGAGATCCCAGGTGTGCAGAGGGTGAGAGCAGAGGGAGATTTGGAGAAGATAAGAAGGGCTAGGCCAGGGTGAGGCAGTTGTAATTTCCCCAGAAGAAGTGAAGAGGTGCATGGGGAGGTGTGCAGCCTGTGAACCTCAAGAGGAGGAGGGGGAAATGGGGAAGCAGAGGCAGAGGCAAAGAGGCAGTGACGCAGAGGCATGTGTGAGTTGAAAGCAGTCCAGAGCAGCAAGGCAGGGACAGGAGGGCTAGGAGAGAGAACTCGGAGGGAGTTATCAGCAAAGGAGGTATGTGTGCAGGGGACAAGCCTCAGGAACTCAGCTGCAGATGGCAGGTGGTGGCTAGGAAGGCCAGGTTGGGCGCCCCACCACCCTGGGACCAAGTAGAAGGGAGAAGAGGCAAGGGATTCTGGGGCACAGGCCTGCCCCATTCTCTGCGCGCAGCGCTGGGCTTTAGGGTGTAGACCTGAGGGGTAACGAATGCCATCCTTGGTTGGGGCACTACTGGGGCGTAATCATGTGGTCCTGTTACATTGACATTTCTGCCTTGATTGCTTTCCCGAAGAGTTTGTTGCTACCCAGGTCTCCGAAGCTGCATGGTTCAGGGAATGGGAGACTGGTGAGGACAGCAGGGGGAGGCCCAAGTGCCAATGGACTGTCCAGTAAGCAGCGCTGGGCTCCTTAGCCACGCCCACCACGAGAACAACACCCTGGACTTGAGCAAGTAGGACACAGTCCTCGAAAACCCCTTAGCACCTTCCAAGCCACTGTGTACTGGGTGCGCTCACGTGTGCGTGTGTGTGCCCCTGCTTGCCTACATGCGTGCGTTCCTGATGCTGTACAAGAGTGTGCTTCCTAAGCCTAAGTCTGCATATGTGCAAATAGGTATGTGGATGTAGATCCAGGAGGACCTGGCACAGTGTGTTATAGTGAGCATGTGGGGGTGGCGGGGAGGAAGAGAGAGAAAGAGAGAGAGAGAGAGTCGGCTCGCCTGTGAGGAATTTTTGTTCATGTGCGGTTGCATGAGTGTGTCAGGTTTGAGGTTGGACAGAGGGAGTTCAAAGTGTTTACACGTTACTTGTTTTTGGAAGTTCCCGGAAACCAATCATATGGCGAAGGCTCCCCTCTTGTGCTGTCCGCTACACAAAGGTCTCCGTACTTGATGCCAAGCTGCCTCTGCTCTTGGAGATCTGCATGACAGTGATGATGCTGCCTATGAATATCATTGCTGGGTGCTAGTGTGCCTTGGTCACGGCAGGGAAGGGTCAGATATCCCTTTCCCTGGTGTCTTAGCAGAGCTTCCTGAAGGAGCCTAAAACATATGTCTGTGAGCCACGGGCACCAGGATTGCCAGCTCCTGCCTCTAGCCAGTATAATCCTTGGCTGCTCAATAGCAGGAAGTAGCAGGCAGGGATCTGGGCCAGAGAGGCCAAGGCAAGCGGGAAGACAAGAGTTAAGCAGACACTAGCGCAGAAAGGAGATGCCCAGATTCGCTGACCTGCTAACCTTGTATCTCCCTTATGCTCTGAGCAAGAGAGATGAGGTTGATTGTGAGAGAGGTGGCGGATCCATACACCAGCCACTTCCAGGACTGGCAAGGGCAGAGGCGGTGGGGAGGTGTGTCACACGGGTTCAACCAGGATGTGGGAAGATGGAGCAGGAGGGGAGGTGGAAAGTGTATTTGCCTAGGACCCTGGCCCAAGCCGTTCCCAGCAGCATGGTCAGGGGAGGGATGTGCGGCTCTACACATCCTGTGCATCCCCGAAGGCCTGTGAGAACTAGTGAGAACTTACAGCAAACCCCCAAGGGGCCCTGTGCCCTTTTGGCTATGGCAACTCCAGTTGGAACACTGGCTCAAGTCAGCAGGAGGCGCCTAGTACCTGGCCATGTCACAGAGCTCCAAACCATATGGGCACTGCCCAGAGGCTTCCCAGCACCCCAGGTGCAAATGCACTGTTAGTGAGGCACCAGGAGGCCCTGCTGGCCTGTGAGCACCAACTGCCTACCTCTAAGCAGCCTCACTACCCCTCCCTTAAGGCTGTTCCTGTTGGAATGCAAATGAAAGCACACATCAACAAAGTGGGCAAGGAATGGAGAAACAAAACATCCGGCCACCCCCTGGAGGCTTTTCTGCATAGTGGGTCACATATGTGCAGTCCTTCCTGCTCAGAAAACACAGGGCTGCTGCCTAGCAAGCCAGGCAAGGTCTTCAGGTGGTCTTGGCCAAGGGGGCAGAGGCCGTTTCCAGACCAATCGGATGTCAGTCATAAAACCAGAAGGCAGGAAAGGAGTGCCGCTTCCCTCCTACCTTTGTCACAAACCTCCTGTGCACAGAAAAGGAGCAGAGGGGCTTGGGCACAGAGCAGGCAGACAACAGATTAGATAAATGGGGATTGGTGTTCACCAGAGGACTGAGAGATCCCAGGTGTGCAGAGGGTGAGAGCAGAGGGAGATTTGGAGAAGATAAGAAGGGCTAGGCCAGGGTGAGGCAGTTGTAATTTCCCCAGAAGAAGTGAAGAGGTGCATGGGGAGGTGTGCAGCCTGTGAACCTCAAGAGGAGAAGGGGGAAATTGGGAAGCAGAGGCAGAGGCAAAGAGGCAGTGACGCAGAGGCATGTGTGAGTTGAAAGCAGTCCAGAGCAGCAAGGAAGGGACAGGAGGGATAGGAGAGAGAACTCGGAGGGAGTTATCAGCAAAGGAGGTATGTGTGCAGGGGACAAGCCTCAGGAACTCAGCTGCAGATGGCAGGTGGTGGCTAGGAAGGCCAGGTTGGGCGCCCCACCACCCTGGGACCAAGTAGAAGGGAGAAGAGGCAAGGGATTCTGGGGCACAGGCCTGCCCCATTCTCTGCGCGCAGCGCTGTGCTTTAGGGTGTAGACCTGAGGGGTAACGAATGCCATCCTTGGTTGGGGCACTACTGGGGCATAATCATGTGGTCCTGTTACATTGACATTTCTGCCTTGATTGCTTTCCCGAAGAGTTTGTTGCTACCCAGGTCTCCGAAGCTGCATGGTTCAGGGAATGGGAGACTGGTGAGGACAGCAGGGGGAGGCCCAAGTGCCAATGGAATGTCCAGTAAGCAGCACTGTGCTCCTTAGCCACGCCCACCACGAGAACAACACCCTGGACTTGAGCAAGTAGGACACAGTCCTCGAAAACCCCTTAGCACCTTCCAAGCCACTGTGTACTGGGTGCGCTCACGTGTGCGTGTGTTTGCCCCTGCTTGCCTACATGCGTGCGTTCCTGATGCTGTACAAGAGTGTGCTTCCTAAGCCTAAGTCTGCATATGTGCAAATAGGTATGTGGATGTAGATCCAGGAGGACCCGGCACAGTGTGTTATAGTGAGCATGTGGGGGTGGCGGGGAGGAAGAGAGAGAAAGAGAGAGAGAGTCGGCTCGCCTGTGAGGAATTTTTGTTCATGTGCGGTTGCATGAGTGTGTCAGGTATGAGGTTGGACAGAGGGAGTTCAAAGTGTTTACACGTTACTTGTTTTTTGAAGTTCCCGGAAACCAATCATATGGCGAAGGCTCCCCTCTTGTGCTGTCCGCTACACAAAGGTCTCCGTACTTGATGCCAAGCTGCCTCTGCTCTTGGAGATCTGCATGACAGTGATGATGCTGCCTATGAATATCATTGCTGGGTGCTAGTGTGCCTTGGTCACGGCAGGGAAGGGTCAGATATCCCTTTCCCTGGTGTCTTAGCAGAGCTTCCTGAAGGAGCCTAAAACATATGGCTGTGAGCCACGGGCACCAGGATTGCCAGCTCCTGCCTCTAGCCAGTATAATCCTTGGCTGCTCAATAGCAGGAAGTAGCTGACAGGGATCTGGGCCAGAGAGGCCAAGGCAAGCGGGAAGACAAGAGTTAAGCAGACACTAGCGCAGAAAGGAGATGCCCAGATTCGCTGACCTGCTAACCTTGTATCTCCCTTATGCTCTGAGCAAGAGAGATGAGGTTGATTGTGAGAGAGGTGGCGGATCCATACACCAGCCACTTCCAGGACTGGCAAGGGCAGAGGCGGTGGGGAGCTGTGTCACACGGGTTCAACCAGGATGTGGGAAGATGGAGCAGGAGGGGAGTTGGAAAGTGTATTTGCCTAGGACCCTGGCCCAAGCCGTTCCCAGCAGAATGGTCAGGGGAGGGATGTGCGGCGCTACACATCCTGTGCATCCCCGAAGGCCTGTGAGAACGAGTGAGAACTTACAGCAAACCCCCAAGGTGCCCTGTGCCCTTTTTGCTATGGCAACTCCAGTTGGAACACTGGCTCAAGTCAGCAGGAGGCGACTAGTACCTGGCCATGTCACAGAGCTCCAAACCATATGGGCACTGCCCAGAGGCTTCCCAGCACCCCAGGTGCAAATGCACTGTTAGTGAGGCACCAGGAGGCCCTGCTGGCCTGTGAGCACCAACTGCCTACCTCTAAGCAGCCTCACTACCCCTCCCTTAAGGCTGTTCCTGTTGGAATGCAAATGAAAGCACACATCAACAAAGTGGGCAAGGAATGGAGAAACAAAACATCCGGCCACCCCCTGGAGGCTTTTCTGCATAGTGGGTCGCATATGTGCAGTCCTTCCTGCTCAGAAAAACACAGGGCTGCTGCCTAGCAAGCCAGGCAAGGTCTTCAGGTGGTCTTGGCCAAGGGGGCAGAGGCCGTTTCCAGACCAATCGGATGTCAGTCATAAAACCAGAAGGCAGGAAAGGAGTGCCGCTTCCCTCCTACCTTTGTCACAAACCTCCTGTGCACAGAAAAGGAGCAGAGGGGCTTGGGCACAGAGCAGGCAGACAACAGATTAGATAAATGGGGATTGGTGTTCACCAGAGGACTGAGAGATCCCAGGTGTGCAGAGGGTGAGAGCAGAGGGAGATTTGGAGAAGATAAGAAGGGCTAGGCCAGGGTGAGGCAGTTGTAATTTCCCCAGAAGAAGTGAAGAGGTGCATGGGGAGGTGTGCAGCCTGTGAACCTCAAGAGGAGGAGGGGGAAATTGGGAAGCAGAGGCAGAGGCAGAGGCAAAGAGGCAGTGACGCAGAGGCATGTGTGAGTTGAAAGCAGTCCAGAGCAGCAAGGCAGGGACAGGAGGGCTAGGAGAGAGAACTCGGAGGGAGTTATCAGCAAAGGAGGTATGTGTGCAGGGGACAAGCCTCAGGAACTCAGCTGCAGATGGCAGGTGGTGGCTAGGAAGGCCAGGTTGGGCGCCCCACCACCCTGGGACCAAGTAGAAGGGAGAAGAGGCAAGGGATTCTGGGGCACAGGCCTGCCCCATTCTCTGCGCGCAGCGCTGTGCTTTAGGGTGTAGACCTGAGGGGTAACGAATGCCATCCTTGGTTGGGGCACTACTGGGGCGTAATCATGTGGTCCTGTTACATTGACATTTCTGCCTTGATTGCTTTCCCGAAGAGTTTGTTGCTACCCAGGTCTCCGAAGCTGCATGGTTCAGGGAATGGGAGACTGGTGAGGACAGCAGGGGGAGGCCCAAGTGCCAATGGACTGTCCAGTAAGCAGCGCTGGGCTCCTTAGCCACGCCCACCACGAGAACAACACCCTGGACTTGAGCAAGTAGGACACAGTCCTCGAAAACCCCTTAGCACCTTCCAAGCCACTGTGTACTGGGTGCGCTCACGTGTGCGTGTGTGTGCCCCTGCTTGCCTACATGCGTGCGTTCCTGATGCTGTACAAGAGTGTGCTTCCTAAGCCTAAGTCTGCATATGTGCAAATAGGTATGTGGATGTAGATCCAGGAGGACCCGGCACAGTGTGTTATAGTGAGCATGTGGGGGTGGCGGGGAGGAAGAGAGAGAAAGAGAGAGAGAGAGAGTCGGCTCGCCTGTGAGGAATTTTTTGTTCATGTGCGGTTGCATGAGTGTGTCAGGTATGAGGTTGGACAGAGGGAGTTCAAAGTGTTTACACGTTACTTGTTTTTTGAAGTTCCCGGAAACCAATCATATGGCGAAGGCTCCCCTCTTGTGCTGTCCTCTACACAAAGGTCTCCGTACTTGATGCCAAGCTGCCTCTGCTCTTGGAGATCTGCATGACAGTGATGATGCTGCCTATGAATATCATTGCTGGGTGCTAGTGTGCCTTGGTCACGGCAGGGAAGGGTCAGATATCCCTTTCCCTGGTGTCTTAGCAGAGCTTCCTGAAGGAGCCTAAAACATATGTCTGTGAGCCACGGGCACCAGGATTGCCAGCTCCTGCCTCTAGCCAGTATAATCCTTGGCTGCTCAATAGCAGGAAGTAGCAGGCAGGGATCTGGGCCAGAGAGGCCAAGGCAAGCGGGAAGACAAGAGTTAAGCAGACACTAGCGCAGAAAGGAGATGCCCAGATTCGCTGACCTGCTAACCTTGTATCTCCCTTATGCTCTGAGCAAGAGAGATGAGGTTGATTGTGAGAGAGGTGGCGGATCCATACACCAGCCACTTCCAGGACTGGCAAGGGCAGAGGCGGTGGGGAGCTGTGTCACACGGGTTCAACCAGGATGTGGGAAGATGGAGCAGGAGGGGAGGTGGAAAGTGTATTTGCCTAGGACCCTGGCCCAAGCCGTTCCCAGCAGAATGGTCAGGGGAGGGATGTGCGGCTCTACACATCCTGTGCATCCCCGAAGGCCTGTGAGAACTAGTGAGAACTTACAGCAAACCCCCAAGGGGCCCTGTGCCCTTTTGGCTATGGCAACTCCAGTTGGAACACTGGCTCAAGTCAGCAGGAGGCGCCTAGTACCTGGCCATGTCACAGAGCTCCAAACCATATGGGCACTGCCCAGAGGCTTCCCAGCACCCCAGGTGCAAATGCACTTTTAGTGAGGCACCAGGAGGCCCTGCTGGCCTGTGAGCACCAACTGCCTACCTCTAAGCAGCCTCACTACCCCTCCCTTAAGGCTGTTCCTGTTGGAATGCAAATGAAAGCACACATCAACAAAGTGGGCAAGGAATGGAGAAACAAAACATCCGGCCACCCCCTGGAGGCTTTTCTGCATAGTGGGTCGCATATGTGCAGTCCTTCCTGCTCAGAAAAACACAGGGCTGCTGCCTAGCAAGCCAGGCAAGGTCTTCAGGTGGTCTTGGCCAAGGGGGCAGAGGCCGTTTCCAGACCAATCGGATGTCAGTCATAAAACCAGAAGGCAGGAAAGGAGTGCCGCTTCCCTCCTACCTTTGTCACAAACCTCCTGTGCACAGAAACGGAGCAGAGGGGCTTGGGCACAGAGCAGGCAGACAACAGATTAGATAAATGGGGATTGGTGTTCACCAGAGGACTGAGAGATCCCAGGTGTGCAGAGGGTGAGAGCAGAGGGAGATTTGGAGAAGATAAGAAGGGCTAGGCCAGGGTGAGGCAGTTGTAATTTCCCCAGAAGAAGTGAAGAGGTGCATGGGGAGGTGTGCAGCCTGTGAACCTCAAGAGGAGGAGGGGGAAATTGGGAAGCAGAGGCAGAGGCAAAGAGGCAGTGACGCAGAGGCATGTGTGAGTTGAAAGCAGTCCAGAGCAGCAAGGCAGGGACAGGAGGGCTAGGAGAGAGAACTCGGAGGGAGTTATCAGCAAAGGAGGTATGTGTGCAGGGGACAAGCCTCAGGAACAGAGCTGCAGATGGCAGGTGGTGGCTAGGAAGGCCAGGTTGGGCGCCCCACCAACCTGGGACCAAGTAGAAGGGAGAAGAGGCAAGGGATTCTGGGGCACAGGCCTGCCCCATTCTCTGCGCGCAGCGCTGTGCTTTAGGGTCTAGACCTAAGGGGTAACAAATGCCATCCTTGGTTGGTGCACTACTGGGGCATAATCATGTGGTCCTGTTACATTGACATTTCTGCCTTGATTGCTTTTCCGAAGAGTTTGTTGCTACCCAGGTCTCCGAAGCTGCATGGTTCAGGGAATGGGAGACTGGTGAGGACAGCAGGGGGAGGCCCAAGTGCCAATGGAATGTCCAGTAAGCAGCACTGGGCTCCTTAGCCACGCCCACCACGAGAACAACACCCTGGACTTGAGCAAGTAGGACACAGTCCTTGAAAACCCCTTAGCACCTTCCAAGCCACTGTGTACTGGGTGCGCTCACGTGTGCGTGTGTGTGCCCCTGCTTCCTACATGCGTGCGTTCCTGATGCTGTACAAGAGTGTGCTTCCTAAGCCTAAGTCTGCATATGTGCAAATATGTATGTGGATGTAGATCCAGGAGGACCCGGCACAGTGTGTTATAGTGAGCATGTGGGGGTGGCGGGGAGGAAGAGAGAGAAAGAGAGAGAGAGAGAGTCGGCTCGCCTGTGAGGAATTTTTTGTTCATGTGCGGTTGCATGAGTGTGTCAGGTATGAGGTTGGACAGAGGGAGTTCAAAGTGTTTACACGTTACTTGTTTTTTGAAGTTCCCGGAAACCAATCATATGGCGAAGGCTCCCCTCTTGTGCTGTCCGCTACACAAAGGTCTCCGTACTTGATGCCAAGCTGCCTCTGCTCTTGGAGATCTGCATGACAGTGATGATGCTGCCTATGAATATCATTGCTGGGTGCTAGTGTGCCTTGGTCACGGCAGGGAAGGGTCAGATATCCCTTTCCCTGGTGTCTTAGCAGAGCTTCCTGAAGGAGCCTAAAACATATGGCTGTGAGCCACGGGCACCAGGATTGCCAGCTCCTGCCTCTAGCCAGTATAATCCTTGGCTGCTCAATAGCAGGAAGTAGCTGGCAGGGATCTGGGCCAGAGAGGCCAAGGCAAGCGGGAAGACAAGAGTTAAGCAGACACTAGCGCAGAAAGGAGATGCCCAGATTCGCTGACCTGCTAACCTTGTATCTCCCTTATGCTCTGAGCAAGAGAGATGAGGTTGATTGTGAGAGAGGTGGCGGATCCATACACCAGCCACTTCCAGGACTGGCAAGGGCAGAGGCGGTGGGGAGCTGTGTCACACGGGTTCAACCAGGATGTGGGAAGATGGAGCAGGAGGGGAGGTGGAAAGTGTATTTGCCTAGGACCCTGGCCCAAGCCGTTCCCAGCAGAATGGTCAGGGGAGGGATGTGCGGCTCTACACATCCTGTGCATCCCCGAAGGCCTGTGAGAACTAGTGAGAACTTACAGCAAACCCCCAAGGGGCCCTGTGCCCTTTTTGCTATGGCAACTCCAGTTGGAACACTGGCTCAAGTCAGCAGGAGGCGACTAGTACCTGGCCATGTCACAGAGCTCCAAAACATATGGGCACTGCCCAGAGGCTTCCCAGCACCCCAGGTGCAAATGCACTGTTAGTGAGGCACCAGGAGGCCCTGCTGGCCTGTGAGCACCAACTGCCTACCTCTAAGCAGCCTCACTACCCCTCCCTTAAGGCTGTTCCTGTTGGAATGCAAATGAAAGCACACATCAACAAAGTGGGCAAGGAATGGAGAAACAAAACATCCGGCCACCCCCTGGAGGCTTTTCTGCATAGTGGGTCGCATATGTGCAGTCCTTCCTGCTCAGAAAACACAGGGCTGCTGCCTAGCAAGCCAGGCAAGGTCTTCAGGTGGTCTTGGCCAAGGGGGCAGAGGCCGTTTCCAGACTAATTGGATGTCAGTCATAAAACCAGAAGGCAGGAAAGGAGTGCCGCTTCCCTCCTACCTTTGTCACAAACCTCCTGTGCACAGAAACGGAGCAGAGGGGCTTGGGCACAGAGCAGGCAGACAACAGATTAGATAAATGGGGATTGGTGTTCACCAGAGGACTGAGAGATCCCAGGTGTGCAGAGGGTGAGAGCAGAGGGAGATTTGGAGAAGATAAGAAGGGCTAGGCCAGGGTGAGGCAGTTGTAATTTCCCCAGAAGAAGTGAAGAGGTGCATGGGGAGGTGTGCAGCCTGTGAACCTCAAGAGGAGGAGGGGGAAATTGGGAAGCAGAGGCAGAGGCAGAGGCAAAGAGGCAGTGACGCAGAGGCATGTGTGAGTTGAAAGCAGTCCAGAGCAGCAAGGCAGGGACAGGAGGGCTAGGAGAGAGAACTCGGAGGGAGTTATCAGCAAAGGAGGTATGTGTGCAGGGGACAAGCCTCAGGAACTCAGCTGCAGATGGCAGGTGGTGGCTAGGAAGGCCAGGTTGGGCGCCCCACCACCCTGGGACCAAGTAGAAGGGAGAAGAGGCAAGGGATTCTGGGGCACAGGCCTGCCCCATTCTCTGCGCGCAGCGCTGTGCTTTAGGGTGTAGACCTGAGGGGTAACGAATGCCATCCTTGGTTGGGGCACTACTGGGGCGTAATCATGTGGTCCTGTTACATTGACATTTCTGCCTTGATTGCTTTCCCGAAGAGTTTGTTGCTACCCAGGTCTCCGAAGCTGCATGTTTCAGGGAATGGGAGACTGGTGAGGACAGCAGGGGGAGGCCCAAGTGCCAATGGACTGTCCAGTAAGCAGCGCTGGGCTCCTTAGCCACGCCCATCACGAGAACAACACCCTGGACTTGAGCAAGTAGGACACAGTCCTCGAAAACCCCTTAGCACCTTCCAAGCCACTGTGTACTGGGTGCGCTCACGTGTGCGTGTGTGTGCCCCTGCTTGCGTACATGCGTGTGTTCCTGATGCTGTACAGGAGTTTGCTTCCTAAGCCTAAGTCTGCATATGTGCAAATAGGTATGTGGATGTAGATCCAGGAGGACCCGGCACAGTGTGTTATAGTGAGCATGTGGGGGTGGCGGGGAGGAAGAGAGAGAAAGAGAGAGAGAGAGAGTCGGCTCGCCTGTGAGGAATTTTTTGTTCATGTGCGGTTGCATGAGTGTGTCAGGTATGAGGTTGGACAGAGGGAGTTCAAAGTGTTTACACGTTACTTGTTTTTTGAAGTTCCCGGAAACCAATCATATGGCGAAGGCTCCCCTCTTGTGCTGTCCTCTACACAAAGGTCTCCGTACTTGATGCCAAGCTGCCTCTGCTCTTGGAGATCTGCATGACAGTGATGATGCTGCCTATGAATATCATTGCTGGGTGCTAGTGTGCCTTGGTCACGGCAGGGAAGGGTCAGATATCCCTTTCCATGGTGTCTTAGCAGAGCTTCCTGCAGGAGCCTAAAACATATGGCTGTGAGCCACGGGCACCAGGATTGCCAGCTCCTGCCTCTAGCCAGTATAATCCTTGGCTGCTCAATAGCAGGAAGTAGCAGGCAGGGATCTGGGCCAGAGAGGCCAAGGCAAGCGGGAAGACAAGAGTTAAGCAGACACTAGCGCAGAAAGGAGATGCCCAGATTCGCTGACCTGCTAACCTTGTATCTCCCTTATGCTCTGAGCAAGAGAGATGAGGTTGATTGTGAGAGAGGTGGCGGATCCATACACCAGCCACTTCCAGGACTGGCAAGGGCAGAGGCGGTGGGGAGCTGTGTCACACGGGTTCAACCAGGATGTGGGAAGATGGAGCAGGGGGGGAGGTGGAAAGTGTATTTGCCTGGGACCCTGGCCCAAGCCGTTCCCAGTAGAATGGTCAGGGGAGGGATGTGCGGCTCTACACATCCTGTGCATCCCCGAAGGCCTGTGAGAACTAGTGAGAACTTACAGCAAACCCCCAAGGGGCCCTGTGCCCTTTTTGCTATGGCAACTCCAGTTGGAACACTGGCTCAAGTCAGCAGGAGGCGCCTAGTACCTGTCCATGTCACAGAGCTCCAAACCATATGGGCAATGCCCAGAGGCTTCCCAGCACCCCAGGTGCAAATGCACTGTTAGTGAGGCACCAGGAGGCCCTGCTGGCCTGTGAGCACCAACTGCCTACCTCTAAGCAGCCTCACTACCCCTCCCTTAAGGCTGTTCCTGTTGGAATGCAAATGAAAGCACACATCAACAAAGTGGGCAAGGAATGGAGAAACAAAACATCCGGCCACCCCCTGGAGGCTTTTCTGCATAGTGGGTCGCATATGTGCAGTCCTTCCTGCTCAGAAAACACAGGGCTGCTGCCTAGCAAGCCAGGCAAGGTCTTCAGGTGGTCTTGGCCAAGGGGGCAGAGGCCGTTTCCAGACCAATCGGATGTCAGTCATAAAACCAGAAGGCAGGAAAGGAGTGCCGCTTCCCTCCTACCTTTGTCACAAACCTCCTGTGCACAGAAAAGGAGCAGAGGGGCTTGGGCACAGAGCAGGCAGACAACAGATTAGATAAATGGGGATTGGTGTTCACTAGAGGACTGAGAGATCCCAGGTGTGCAGAGGGTGAGAGCAGAGGGAGATTTGGAGAAGATAAGAAGGGCTAGGCCAGGGTGAGGCAGTTGTAATTTCCCCAGAAGAAGTGAAGAGGTGCATGGGGAGGTGTGCAGCCTGTGAACCTCAAGAGGAGGAGGGGGAAATTGGGAAGCAGAGGCAGAGGCAGAGGCAAAGAGGCAGTGACGCAGAGGCATGTGTGAGTTGAAAGCAGTCCAGAGCAGCAAGGCAGGGACAGGAGGGCTAGGAGAGGAACTCGGAGGGAGTTATCAGCAAAGGAGGTATGTGTGCAGGGGACAAGCCTCAGGAACTCAGCTGCAGATGGCAGGTGGTGGCTAGGAAGGCCAGGTTGGGCGCCCCACCACCCTGGGACCAAGTAGAAGGGAGAAGAGGCAAGGGATTCTGGGGCACAGGCCTGCCCCATTCTCTGCGCGCAGCGCTGGGCTTTAGGGTGTAGACCTGAGGGGTAACGAATGCCATCCTTGGTTGGGGCACTACTGGGGCGTAATCATGTGGTCCTGTTACATTGACATTTCTGCCTTGATTGCTTTCCCGAAGAGTTTGTTGCTACCCAGGTCTCCGAAGCTGCATGGTTCAGGGAATGGGAGACTGGTGAGGACAGCAGGGGGAGGCCCAAGTGCCAATGGACTGTCCAGTAAGCAGCGCTGGGCTCCTTAGCCACGCCCACAACAAGAACAACACCCTGGACTTGAGCAAGTAGGACACAGTCCTCGAAAACCCCTTAGCACCTTCCAAGCCACTGTGTACTGGGTGCGCTCACGTGTGCGTGTGTGTGCCCCTGCTTGCCTACATGCGTGTGTTCCTGATGCTGTACAAGAGTGTGCTACCTAAGCTAAGTCTGCATATGTGCAAATAGGTATGTGGATGTAGATCCAGGAGGACCCGGCACAGTGTGTTATAATGAGCATGTGGAGGTGGCGGGGAGGAAGAGAGAGAAAGAGAGAGAGAGAGAGTCGGCTCGCCTGTGAGGAATTTTTTGTTCATGTGCGGTTGCATGAGTGTGTCAGGTATGAGGTTGGACAGAGGGAGTTCAAAGTGTTTACACGTTACTTGTTTTTTGAAGTTCCCGGAAACCAATCATATGGCGAAGGCTCCCCTCTTGTGCTGTCCGCTACACAAAGGTCTCCGTACTTGATGCCAAGCTGCCTCTGCTCTTGGAGATCTGCATGACAGTGATGATGCTGCCTATGAATATCATTGCTGGGTGCTAGTGTGCCTTGGTCACGGCAGAGAAGGGTCAGATATCCCTTTCCCTGGTGTCTTAGCAGAGCTTCCTGAAGGAGCCTAAAACATATGGCTGTGAGCCACGGGCACCAGGATTGCCAGCTCCTGCCTCTCGCCAGTATAATCCTTGGCTGCTCAATAGCAGGAAGTAGCAGGCAGGTATCTTGGCCAGAGAGGCCAAGGCAAGCGGGAAGACAAGAGTTAAGCAGACACTAGCGCAGCAAGGAGATGCCCAGATTCGCTGACCTGCTAACCTTGTATCTCCCTTATGCTCTGAGCAAGAGAGATGAGGTTGATTGTGAGAGAGGTGGCGGATCCATACACCAGCCACTTCCAGGACTGGCAAGGGCAGAGGCGGTGGGGAGCTGTGTCACACGGGTTCAACCAGGATGTGGGAAGATGGAGCAGGAGGGGAGGTGGAAAGTGTATTTACCTAGGACCCTGGCCAAGCCGTTCCAGCAGAATGGTCAGGGGAGGGATGTGCGGCTCTGCACTCCTGTGCATCCCCGAAGGCCTGTGAGAACTAGTGAGAACTTACAGCAAACCCCCTAGGGGCCCTGTGCCTTTTTGCTATGACAACTCTAGTTGGAACACTGGCTCAAGTCAGCCAGGAGGCGCCTAGTACCTGGCCATGTCACAGAGCTCCAAACCATATGGGCACTGCCCAGAGGCTTCCAGCACCCCAGTGCAAATGCACTGTTAGTGAGGCACCAGGAGGCCCTGCTGGCCTGTGAGCACCAACTGCCTACCTCTAAGCAGCCTCACTACCCCTCCCTTAAGGCTGTTCCTGTTGGAATGCAAATGAAGCACAATCAACAAAGTGGGCAAGGAATGGAGAAACAAAACATCCGGCCACCCCCTGGAGGCTTTTCTGCATAGTGGGTCGCATATGTGCAGTCCTTCCTGCTCAGAAAAACACAGGGCTGCTGCCTAGCAAGCCAGGCAAGGTCTTCAGGTGGTCTTGGCCAAGGGGGCAGAGGCCGTTTCCAGACCAATCGGATGTCAGTCATAAACCAGAAGGCAGGAAAGGAGTGCCGCTTCCCTCCTACCTTTGTCACAAACCTCCTGTGCACAGAAAAGGAGCAGAGGGGCTTGGGCACAGAGCAGGCAGACAACAGATTAGATAAATGGGGATTGGTGTTCACCAGAGGACTGAGAGATCCCAGGTGTGCAGAGGGTGAGAGCAGAGGGAGATTTGGAGAAGATAAGAAGGGCTAGGCCAG
Organism: Perognathus longimembris pacificus; assembly: GCF_023159225.1. Classification (NCBI taxonomy): domain Eukaryota; kingdom Metazoa; phylum Chordata; class Mammalia; order Rodentia; family Heteromyidae; genus Perognathus; species Perognathus longimembris. Next base: position 1,879 of record NW_025960098.1, on the reverse strand, counting down.
GGTGAGGCCAGTTGTAATTTCCCAGAAGAAGTGAAGAGGTGCATGGGGAGTGTGCAGCCTGTGAACCTCAAGAGGAGGAGGGGGAAATTGGGAAGCAGAGGCAGAGGCAAAGAGGCAGTGACGCAGAGGCATTTGTGAGTTGAAAGCAGTCCAGAGCAGCAAGGCAGGGACAGGAGGGCTAGGAGAGAGACCTCGGAGGGAGTTATCCAGCAAAGGAGGTATGTGTGCAGGGGACAAGCCTCAGGAACTCAGCTGCAGATGGCAGGTGGTGGCTAGGAAGGCCAGGTTGGGCGCCCCACCACCCTGGGACCAAGTAGAAGGGAGAAGAGGCAAGGGATTCTGGGGCACAGGCCTGCCCCATTCTCTGTGCGCAGCGCTGTGCTTTAGGGTGTAGACCTGAGGGGTAACGAATGCCATCCTTGGTTGGGGCACTACTGGGGCGTAATCATGTGGTCTGTTACATTGACATTTCTGCCTTGATTGCTTTCCCGAAGAGTTTGTTGCTACCCCAGGTCTCCGAAGCTGCATGGTTCAGGGAATGGGAGACTGGTGAGGACAGCAGGGGGAGGCCCAAGTGCCAATGGACTGTCCAGTAAGCAGCGCTGGGCTCCTTAGCCACGCCCCACCACGAGAACAACACCCTGGACTTGAGCAAGTTGGACACAGTCCTCGAAAACCCCTTAGCACCTTCCAAGCCACTGTGTACTGGGTGCGCTCACGTGTGCGTGTGTGTGCCCCTGCTTGCGTACATGCGTGTGTTCCTGATGCTGTACAGGAGTGTGCTTCCTAAGCCTAAGTCTGCATATGTGCAAATAGGTATGTGGATGTAGATCCAGGAGGACCCGGCACAGTGTGTTATAGTGAGCATGTGGGGGTGGCGGGGAGGAAGAGAGAGAAAGAGAGAGAGAGAGAGTCGGCTCGCCTGTGAGGAAATTTTTTGTTCATGTGCGGTTGCATGAGTGTGTCAGGTATGAGGGTTGGGACAGAGGGAGTTCAAGTGTTTACACGTTACTTGTTTTTTGAAGTTCCCGGAAACCAATCATATGGCGAAGGCTCCCCTCTTGTGCTGTCCGCTACACAAAGGTCTCCGTACTTGATGCCAAGCTGCCTCTGCTCTTGGAGATCTGCATGACAGTGATGATGCTGCCTAGAATATCATTGCTGGGTTATTGGATAGAGGATATCCCTGTTCAATCCATGTTAATCAAAGTGGTTTATAGAGAAATCCAGCTCATAGTATTTTAACAGTACTTATTAACTATTGAATACAGGATTGGTTGTTATTTTGAAATTGTATTTTTAGGAACACCAATCTAATTTTATATACAGTTATACCAAGTATCTATGTATAATTGCTGAACTCTAAGATTTACACAACAGTGCTTGGTTAGGTCTGCTTTGGGTCTTAACAGTGCTCACAGGTGCTCTTAGATAGGCATTCCCATCCAAATGGGCAGAAGAACACAAGATGGCAACAATGCAGTCATATCTCCCACTCAAAACAAGCAGGAAGCAGAGCAGTCAATCAAAGACATAGAAGAGAACCCTCAAAATGCTCTACAAAGTCTACTGATAAACATGTTAAATGAAAAGTTTGAATCCATCCATACATCAATCCATCCATAAAGTATAGATGATTTCATGGCCTCAACAAAGAGAAAGATAAATGAACTTCAAGAGTCATATGAAAAGATAACTACCCAGCTAAAAGATTTGAGAGACAGCACTCAAAACCAAATTAATAATGTAAAGATGTCCATCGCAGGACCTAAGAGATACTTCTAGCAAGGACATGGAAATCATCAGGAAAGACCAGTCTGAAGGAAAAGAGATTCAAAATCAAGTAACTAGCCTACAGTCTCAAGTAGGTGAAGCAGAG